>NW_019258475.1:21082-29968 GCF_002742605.1 Olea europaea var. sylvestris
TTTTTAAGGTTAAGCTGGTTGGAAATTGTATTGGGATAGTAGTTTAGTAAAAAAATTGGTATCTTAGGTGTTTAGAATGATCTTGCAACTTTTTGGATATGGGTGATGATTTTTTAGATGATATTTTTTGAAGCTTTTGTTTGAGTAGGACGGATCGAAACTGCATTCTTTACTTTCCTATGTAATCAGATATTCTTTGAAGCGCATAGTTAACCTGTTGTTCGCTTCTCGGGGTTTTAATTTGCTTCTAGAGGTTCAAAACAATTTTGGTGTTTGTAAAAGAGTGAGAAATTTTATTTCTTTGGCTTGTTTCATTTCTTTTTGAGGGTATTAAAGGAATAGAGTTTGACACAATACAAACAATTGTGCTTAGGTTGATGTCAAGTTGTATGGTTCTTTATTGTCATGTTTTTCAAAAAGTTATGGTGCTTATATGAGTTCAGGGTTAGCATTTTTATTCTTTTGTCAACTTATGTTTTGGGTATGTATAAGAAATTTTCGTTAATTATCTTTGCAAGCAGATGGAAGTATCAGAAGTAGTCAATGTCCATTCTAGAAGATTAAAATCTGTTGTGTGGAACGATTTTGATAGAGTTAAAAGAGGTGATACATTTGTGGCCATCTGCCGACACTGTAAAAGAGTACTTAGTGGGTCAAGTACCAGTGGAACATCACATTTGAGAAATCACTTGATCAGGTGCCGTAGAAGATCAAACCATGATATAAGTCAATTGCTAACAAGGGGAAAGAAAAAGGAAAGCACCCTTGGCCTGACCAATGTTGGTTATAATCAAGATCAAAGAAATGAGATAGTCACTGTTGCAAGTACTAATTTTGAACAAGGGCATGTAGATGGAACAGTTTACACGGGCAGTTTCAGTTTTGATCATCGGCGTAGTCAACTGGATCTTGCACGGATGATTATGTTACATGGGTATCCTCTGAGTATGGTTGAAGATGTTGGGTTCAAGATGTTTGTTAGAAATCTTCAGCCCTTGTTTGACCTCGTGACTATTGACAAAGTTGAGGCTGACTGTCTGGAGATCTATAAAAAAGAGAAACAGAAAGTGTACGAGGAGTTAGATAAGTTGCCTGGAAAAGTCAGCCTTAGTGCTGATAGATGGGTCGCTAATGGAGATATGCAATACCTGTGTTTGATAGCGTACTACATTGATGATTCTTGGGCATTAAAGAAGAAGATTTTGAACTTTTTAAAGATTGATCCTTCTCAAGCTGAAGACTCACTTTCAGAAGTAATCATGGATAGCCTTAGGGATTGGGATATTGACCGGAAATTGTTCTCATTGACAATCGATAACCATTCCTCCTATGACAAGATTGTCTGCAGAATCAGAGACCAATTATGCCAGCACAGGTTTCTCATGTGTGAAGGTCAATTATTTGATGTACGCTGTGCAGCAAGCACTGTCAAGTTTTTGGTCCAAGATGTACTGGAAACATCTAGTGAGATAACTCATAAAATTCGGGAAAGCATACGGTATGTTAAAAGTTCTCGAGAAACACAAGAAAAGTTCAATGAGATGGTTCAACTCGCTGGTATTAATGCTCAGGAATGTTTACCCCTTGATAATCCATTTCAACGGAACTCGACATATATAATGCTTGAAGCTGCATTAGAGTATAAAGAAGCCTTCCTCCTATTCCAAGAACGTGACCCTAGCTACTCAATGTGCCCATTGAGTCTGGATTGGGACAGAGTGCAAGCTATTACTAGCATCTTGAAGTTTTTTCATGAAGTTTCTGATGTCTTTGTGGAAAGCAAGCATTCTACTGCAAATATGTATTTCTCGGAGATTTGTGATATTCATTTGCAGTTGATTGTATGGTGCCGGAGGTCGGATGATTTCATTAGCTCTTTGGCGTTGAAATTGAAATCTGAATTTGATGAATATTGGAAGAAGTGCAGCTTAATCATGGCTATTGCAGCCATCTTAGATCCACGATTCAAAATGAAACTTGTGGAGTACTACTATCCTCAAATTTATGGTGATAATGCTTCAGATTGCATAAATATTGTTTCAAATTGTGTGAAAGCTCTTTACAATGGGCATGCGATCTATTCACCATTAGCATCTCATGAACAAGCTTCTGAAAATGGTGGTAGTGATGTTAAGGATAGATTAGCTGGATATGACAAATTCCTTGATGAAACTTCATTTAGCCAAAATATAAACTCGGACCTGGACAAGTATTTGGAGGAACCTCTGTTTCCACGTGATGTTGATTTCAACATATTAAATTGGTGGAAAGTTCATGCACCAAAGTATCCTGTCCTATCTATGATGGTCCGCAATATACTGGGTATTCCAATTTCGAAAGTGGCATTAGAGTCTCTATTCGATAATGGACATAGAACACTTAATCATCATTGGAGCTCATTGAAGTCTGATACTTTGCAAGCTTTCATGTGTTCTCAGGATTGGATAAGCCATGAATTATGAGGTGAATTCCTTTTGTCATATTTCTAATTTTGAATTATTTTAGGTTTGCTAATATATATAATGCTTACTGCTGTAACAGATCCCAAAGCTTCCTCAGCTCCTACTTTTGCCTTGTAATATGATGCAAATTAGCAAGTTGCTGTTACTGATTTCTGGTCCCAATTGTTATCAGCCTATCACTAAGAAATTCTGAATATATTTGTCTCATGAATCTCATTTATAGTTTTATCTTTTATTTTTATGTCAAGTTTTGTTATAAATTATATAAACAAACCTTTCCCATATTGCTAGAACAGTCATAATGAGGTTTCATTTTGATTTGACGTTTTCTGGTGTAATTAGTGGCATTGTCATAGGCTGCTTGATAGCTTGTCCTCTGTGGAGGATGGGAATTTTGGTTGGGGGGGGTGTGTGTGATGGACCTCAAGTTTGAATCATTGGGCTCTTGTCATTATGTTAATGCCCTTAAAACAGGTTGCTTAATGTACTTCAAGCATTCAGGTGTGAGAGTTATTTCATTAAGATTCTTCTATAGGGACTCCAAATATTGTTTCTATAGCTGTTATATTAATCTATCTGGCAATACTAGACTTTATTGATGGTCCACTCCACCGTTCTTAAACACCATATGCATGAATCAGGTTGTGTTATAATATTCTCAACCTTTTATGGTGACAGTCATTTTTGAAGCCCTGTGATGTATAAATCCATAATCATTATTGTCAACCGGGCTGTCAATGTGAAGAGGTTGTTCCTCATTCTAAGCAATGCTGTCTTCTTCCATTACATTCTATCCTACACCTTCTTGAGACAATAAACTAGGTAGAATCTCTTAGTTACAACTTGAGATTAACGGAACAAAAATCATTTATTCTATTGGGACGAGGACTGCTAGGTATTATATGCTACACCACCTGGGTTCACTAGAGCATGCAGACGGTACATAATATCAGTTGATTATCGACTTCTCCAGTTATAATTCTGTCAAATAGTCATTTTCTTCATCCACTTGCTTGAAATGCACAACTTTATAGTAGGTCTTGCATAGATAATTGTATATTTGTTTTGGAGGCAATTCATTGTGGCACTTATATAATATGCCCGTGGGTAGGGACAAGTGCAAGACAGGCCATGGAACATTGGATTATCAAAAGGATTTGTAGTATAGATATAATGTAAAGGATGGGAAAATAATTGAATTCATGTCCTTTTCTCTTTTAAGGAGATGAGGAATGGTAGATTGACCAACGGGACATAGTTTCAATGGCAAAGGCTCATAATCCTGTTACCATCTATTTGGTTATATAGTCCTTGTATCTTTGTTATTATTTCACTATCATATCGGATGATTGTACTCAACTGTCATTCTTGGATAAGTTTTCATGCATAGCATATGTTACTTGGTTCGTGTCGACACTCATGCCGTCTATGAGATGTTTAGTCACCAGAAATAAATCTTTAGAGGTTCCCATCTGCTTTATCACAGAATATTGTTCTCTGATTTGGTGTTCAATGGAGGAGTTTTTGTATCTCTTTTAGTTTGTAATTGACTATGGCAAATGCGTGATTGGTATTATAATACTAGCACGAAGGGGTATATGATGTGTTGATTTCTTACGCAAGTGGTATATTACTATAGATTAATGTACATCGCGGTATAATAGATGAGATGCCCCATACTTCGTTATTTGTGTAACGAGTTTTCATCAACGTGTCATTTTTCTTGTGCACATGAAAACAAAAGCTTTAGTTATCATTTTACACAAATGGGACGAGTATGGCCCACCATCCAGTTTTGTGGATTGTTTGAAGAAGATTATGTCGAATGGAATGCCCTTTACTTGTTCATATTCCAAAGAAGGAGAAATGCAAGAACAGGCTATAATCTGATGCAAGTAACATTGTATTGATATGAAGGCATGGGGGTTGGGCTGGCGTATGGTGGGGCCATGAATTTTAACTCTGATTGTTCACATTGGAACATTAAAATGAAAGTGAGGGATGCAGACTATTTAATGCAGTACCAATCCCATAATGGCACATAGCCTTCACCATACCTACTGTCTTCTAGAGAAGAAAGGGTAGGATTTACAGCAGTGGACAATGTTAAAAAAAAAAAAAAAAAAAAAAGTGATATATATGGTCCTATTTGAGCTACATTCTTTGGAAAAAAATATAGTGATTTGACATCTTTTCAATCACACAATTTTCAATGAAATAATTTTACATGCAAATTCAAAACTTTTTTCTTATTTTTTAAATACACATTTTTCATCAATATACTATTTCAAAATATATTCTTATGAAAATAATGTGGTTCAAAGAGGGGTATATATATATTTTTTTCTTTTCAAAATATTGGGTGAACCTTTTGGGTTTGCTTTTAAGCGATTCTTAACTATCAAACCCTAAACTAAATTCTTTACAAATGGTTTGGTTTGATTTTGAAAATAGTGAATCTTAAATCGTGTGGATCTAAATTAACGGTTTTAGAATTATGATTTTGGTTTTATTTTTTGGGTACACGGATTTTTGTTCAACTTTACTGGAATCAACTAAAGGAACATAAGGTTTTCATGAGGCTGATCTCTAGTTCCCAACTAAGCACGAAAACCTTCATTAGATATAACAATTTTTTTGTAGAACGTCCTGAATTTTGATCATTTTGCTATGCAAATTTCTTGTGAAACGAAGTCATAGAGATGTAGTTTCAGGCGAAACTGATTACTAGTGGACGTTTTTAAATATTAGAAGTACAAATAATATTGTTTATCAAATATGCACAATGTGTAAACATTTGGTATATATGTTCTCCACCAATCCTCTACAAGGGCTTAAAAAGGCAGATGCAGTCAGGATTTGGGAAATTCATGAAATTAGCACTATTTGATTGCAACTCTTTGCGTCAATTAAACTGACATTTACAAGAAATGGATTGCTCCAATAATTTCTTAGCCCCAAATCCAATTGGTGCTGTATGTGTCAATGTCCCTCTTAAGACACTTGATTTCTTTGTCCATACACCCTTTCAAATTTGTAGCATATTTTCTCTTAATGGAGGGTTGACATTCAGTTTGTCATAATATGTAAGTTAAATGATGCAATAACAATATGTTAGTCGATTGGTATGTGATGCTAGTAATATTCTCATAAATTTCATTGTATAAAGCGGAAAATACTAAGACAAGGGATTTGAGGCACGAGGGAGTGATGATGAGTAATATTGTCTAACTTCGGCAGTATTGAACACCAGTTTACTTATGAACACATGATATGACATATTAAATGACCTCTATATCCTTACATCTATTTGATTGTATCATTTGTTACTACCTATGTGGATATGTCGACACGTAAACTGGTGTGAAAAATCGCTATTAGTAATATTCAATGACGATGGTGGGCGCTAAGGGAGGTTGGGTATAACTGGACTAGTTGAGAGTTGGGAAAGATTGAGGTACTTTTTTTTTTTTTTTGGGTTATAATTCTTGTTTTCCTACTTATTCTTTTGTTTAAAATGAAAAAATAAATAAATTTTAATCGTATTTTAGTTAATATAAAAATGATATTCTTTTACCTCGTTTCAAAATTCTCCATATTGGAGTAAGGTACAAGAAGCTTGAAAGGTTGAAGATTTAGATGTCCAAAAACAAAAACAAAAAAAAGCCTCGATGACCAACTTGTTACCTAACAAATAGGTTGGAGATTAACTTGTTATATATGTTGTGAATAAGTCTAGGGATCCATGCTACAATTTTGGCAAAAAATGAGGTAACGGAATTTCTCATGTGATGCTCTATTGTAGTTATACTTGTTGAGTTGAGATTGCTCTCTACTTAAATTTTGACTTCTCGTTATATCAAAATAACAAATAGTAAATGTAACTTTAAAGGTATGCCGTGTTTGTATCGCATCTTGTTATTTTCTATTCTAAACAATAGATATATGCCATTCTACTGAAGTGTCAAAATTTGAGCGGGCAACCAACCCGGACTACCCAGAGAAGTCATATTGAACTTGTACTTCTTTGGATATAAGTTTTCCATGAAGCCAGAAAAAAGAAAAAAATGAAATTGAAAAGTTGACATTAGAAAAAATTGTAAAAAGGGAAATTGAAGCTCTAGACAAGAAGATTTAATTTTTGATTATGGTAGAAACTAGACCTAATCCTAAGAAATGGGAGCTCCAAATTGCTCTATTAAAGAAGTTAGTCACCATGGGTAAGCCCAGAGATTTGGAGTAGGAATTATCTTTACAACTAAGTCCAATGTGAGGATCGTGAACTAACTATGCATTTCGTTGTCAATAAGCAGTGGAACCAAGGCCCTTTTCCCTAAATATCTTGGGAAGCGTAGAGTCTGTTGGCAAATTATTGGACTCTTGTATTCAATGAACTATACTATTTGTACACTGATTTTTGACACTTTGATTGACACTTGCATTGTTATCAAGTGTCAATTAGATGAAAAAATCGTTTGAAATTTAAACTACCCAATAGAATAATGATACGTGACAAAGTGTACACCATAGTGTACATGTAGCAAGGTTCTGTACTCAATACGTATTTGTTACCAGTTTGAACCAATCATCTATTTAGACTAATTTATGTGGTAGCTTCCCATTACATGGCTAGCTTCTCAGGCTCCAATGCTATGATTCTTTGCTCAATGCACGAATGTACTACCTCTGCCTGATGGTCACGGACATTAGTTTTAAGCTAACCAATTAATTTTTTTCCAAAAATAAAAAAACAAAAACAAAAATTCGCAAGTGAAAAAAAGGCTAATGTAGCAAGAGAGTAAAAATGTGAAAAAAAAAGGTACGAGTGAAGCTAGCCAGATTTAATTTTTAATTCTTATAGAAAGTGAACCAACATGTATTTGTTAATTGTTGCATAAAAATAAAAATTTTAAAATTTATAAAGAAGGGCCAAAGTAATTAGAGAAAATGAAAGCTACAGCCCCTTTTGGGGTGGTCGAGTTGGTGGAGTGGGTGAGTGTGGTGACCTTTAATCATAAGTTCGATTCCTCTTACCAACACTTTCTCAATTAAACCTGTCGTACCGGACTTCCCTAGTGTGGTTTACCTGACTGGCGTGATTTGCAGGTTATTGCGTCAATTCGAGGGTTTACCCAATGCGCATCCGAAGGATAGCGACTGCGGGTTCCCCCGTTATTAAAAAAAAAAAAAAAAAACCAAAAAGCTACCCTTCTTTTTATCAAGATTATGGCTGTTTTGATATTATTAATACAAAAAGAATAATTTGCAACTTTACGATAGCATTTTTTTTTTCAAGACAATATCTAGAGTTCATTTGTAGGTACTTTTCCTCATTGAATAATAATAATACTTTGGGAGTTCTCTAAAATCATTCTATCTTTGATTGAATTAACTAAGTGTGGACTTCTAACTGTCTAGATATTCTCAAAACCAACGTGTTTCAAGCATGTACATCATCCACATTACCGAAATGTCTTCATACTTCATTTTAAGTACTTTTTTCAAAACATATGTTCATGTGTAACATTATTGAAGGCAAATTAAAAGTAAAAATCGATTCATGAAATTCACTCTGTAAAATTTTTTCGATTGCGCATTGACCCACTTTTTGTCAATTCCTAGAAATCATTTACTTTTCATTTTGAATTCGAAAAAAGTGTATTTGAAAAAGACTCCTAGAAAAATAGTGGCAACAAGGTTAAAATTTATTTGTAAATCGTCTTTCACTAAAGATATTGATCATAAAATTTTGTAACACAAAGTGCAACATGAAGACAGTGGATGTGGCTTTATTTATGGACCCCACATATGTATAGTAGGTCAAAATTTTCATACAATTATATCGTGATGTTTCTCAAATTTTACCATAAATGAACTCATTATTGGGTGATGGTGAGTAGGATGTCACATGCCAGTCCCGTCAATTTTTTCACAACCTCAATACAATAAACTCAACTAACTAATGTTGGGTTAAAAGAAATTTCATTATTAATTATTTGAAGTTTCAATTTTGTTGAATATGATTACGATAACGACTCAATCACATATTCTCTTATGTGGTAGACATATTTTCTTAGTAGACGTTTGATTTTCGTGTGGATTAGACAGATATGTAAATTTGTACTTTTTAACACAAAAGTCGTGACATTTAAAATGTGAGTTTTAAATGAATTGTTTGTTATTATGAACACAACCTTTACAAGATGTTATTATAATACTATTGAACAATTAAATGCTCATATCGTACAAATAAGAGAGAATCCAGGAAATGCCCTTATTTTTACTAATGAAATTGATGTTGGTAAATGAAATTTAAAATTCAATGATGAGTTGAGAAAAATGTTAAGTGACCTCTAATATTTTTATCTAATTAGTTTTTGTCAAAAGTTCGATATATCGACTTGAATTTTGTTCAATATATTGT
>NW_019258476.1:0-1084 GCF_002742605.1 Olea europaea var. sylvestris
TATTGATCACTTTTACATCTCAAATTAAAACTCAATTCTAATGTAGTGCTCGTTCGAATTCTCCTATTGTATTCAATTTACCCATCTCGAGTTCTCATTGAGCCTATTCAACTAATTAAATTTTATGTCTCTATGCAAATTCAATTTAGTTAAAAGAGTTCTTTACTCTAGGAATTCAATTATGACTGCAATAAACGGTATAGGTATCTCTACTCGTTATACCAATGAACTGGATTTTACTACATGGTCTAAATCCTAAACTAATATTTCTATTTGTAAAGAATTCACAAAAATCATCAAATTATTGATCAGATAATTTAATGCATTCAACTCATAGCATATTCAACACATGAAAAAAATTAAAAACTAAGAATCTTAATAAGAAAATGTAAAGGATCCCAATTGGTTACATTATTCACCATAACAATAAATTTAACTATTCATAATGCAAGAAGAAATATAGTAAATTGTCTTAGAATACATCACCGAATTTGTAATAAATATATAAAAGAAAAAGTAAAATTATTGCACCAAGATCTCCTTCCCCTTCCAATCAATGCTTCAAATCTTTAATTGCTTGGTGTTATTCTCCTTGAATTTCTCTTTTGAATCTCCATTTTTGTTGTCTTACCTCCCAATGTGTGAAGAACCCCTCAAAAGCATGATAAAAATGTATTTATAGGTGCCTCTCCATTTTGTGTAGAAGTAGGATTTTTATGGACTGTAAAACGGCCCAAAAAAATGCACCCTAGACGACTCAGACGCGGCGCTTAAGCTCTACGAGCCAACGCCTAGGGACCACGTCAGTTTAAGCGCAGTGCCTAAGCATTACGTCTTCAGCGCCTAGGTGCTGATGATAGTGCATGGGCGCTATGATTTCATTTTTTTAGTTTCGTAGCGCTGCGCCTAAGCGTTGTCTTTTTGTCCTAATTTTCTTTTTTGGCCTCTTCGTCTGCTTTAGTATCTCTTTTTGCATCGCCTTTCCTAATTTTCAAAACAATACTAACAAACACATCAAAAACGTTCTATGCTCACATGATCTAGCAAATAATCAAGTTAAAATTATGCGAAATTCATGAGCGAA
>NW_019258477.1:0-1084 GCF_002742605.1 Olea europaea var. sylvestris
AGACTAGCAGTTCGTCGAAAAAAAAAGCCCGAAGTTATCATGAAATCAAAAACCACTTTTCATTGGCTCGATTCCAATCGAATCAGGCTACCAATTTGCCGAAATGATTAAACCCGAAGTTATCATGAAAATAAAAACCGCTTTTCATTGGCTCGATTGCAATCGAATTAGACTAACAATTTGCCAAAAGCAAATGAACCGGAAGTTATCACAAAAACAAAAACCACTTTTCATTGCCTCGATTCCAATCGAATTTGACAAGCAATTCGTGAAAAAGAAACAAATCCAAAATTATCATGAAATCAAAAATCACTTTTCCTTGGCTCGATTCCAATCGAATTAGATCAACAATTCCCCAAAAACGAACAAGCCCGAAGTTTTCATGAAATCAAAAACCGCTTTTCATTGGCTTGATTCCAATCGAATTGGACTAGCAATTTGCTAAAAACAAACAAACCTGAAGTTATCATGAAATCAAATACCACTTTTCATTGGCTCAATTCCAATCGAATTAGCCAGCAATTCGCAAAAAACGAACAAGCCCGAAGTTTTCATGAAATCGAAAACCACATTTCATTGGCTCGATTCCAATCTAATTAGACTAGCAATTTGATGAAAATGATAACAGTAGAAGTTATCATGAAATCAAACACCACTTTCCATTGGCTTGATTCCAATCGAATTAGACTAACAATTCACCAAAAAGGAACAAACCTGAATTCATCATGAAATCAAAAACCACTTTCCATTGGCTCGATTCCAATCGAATTAGATAAGCAATTCGCCGAAAACAAACAAACCCTAAATTATCATGAAATCGAAAACCACTTTACGTTGGCTCGATTCCAATCGACTTAGCCTAGCAATTCGCCATAAAACAGCAAACTCGAAGTTATCATGAAATCAAAAGCCACTTTTCATTGGCTCGATTCCAATCGAATTAGACTAGCAATTTTTCGAAAACGATCGAACCCGAAGTTATCATTAAATCAAAAATCACTTTTCATTTGCTCGATTCCAATCGAATTAGACTTGCAATTCGACAATAACGACCTAACCCGAATTTATCAGGAAATCAAAAATC
>NW_019258478.1:0-1084 GCF_002742605.1 Olea europaea var. sylvestris
AATGTAGCGACCCTTTTGGATTGAACTCACCACTTCGTCGTGACGTATGAGGGATTTCGGCAATTTTTCATAGGAATGAGCACCTGTATATTTGGAACGCTTTGACAGTCGGCGTAAGAAGAATTGAGCGTAACTTTTGCACACAGTGTCCGTTTTGGGCCCATAAGTACTTTTTGGAAATGTAGCGACCCTTTTGGATTGAACTCACCACTTCGTCGTGACGTATGAGGGATTTCGGCAATTTTTCGAAAGAACGAGCACTTGCATATTTGGAACGCTTGGAGAGTCGGCGTAAGAAGAATTGAGCGTAACTTTTGCACACGGTGTTCGTTTTGGGCCCATAAGTACTTTTCGGAAATGTAGCGACCCTTTTGGATTGAACTCACCACTTCGTCGTGACGTATGAGGGATTTCGGCAATTTTTCGAAAGAACGAGCACTTGCATATTTGGAACGCTTGGAGAGTCGGCGTAAGAAGAATTGAGCGTAACTTTTGCACACGGTGTTCGTTTTGGGCCCATAAGTACTTTTCGGAAATGTAGCGACCCTTTTGGATTGAACTCACCACTTCGTCGTGACGTATGAGGGATTTCGGCAATTTTTCGAAAGAACGAGCACTTGCATATTTGGAACGCTTGGAGAGTCGGCGTAAGAAGAATTGAGCGTAACTTTTGCACACGGTGTCCGTTTTGGGCCCATAAGTACTTTTCGGAAATGTAGCGACCCTTTTGGATTGAACTCACAACTTCGTCTTGACGTATTCGGGATTTCGGCCATTTTTCGATAGAACGAGCACTTGCATATTTGGAACGCTTGGGGAGTCGGCGTAAGAAGAATTGAGCGTAACTTTTGCACACGGTGTTCGTTTTGGGCCCATAAGTACTTTTTGGAAATGTAGCGACCCTTTTGGATTGAGCTCACAGCTTCGCCGTGACGTATGTGGGATTTCGGCCATTTTTCGAAAGAGAGAATACTTGCATATTTGGAACGCTTGGAGAGTCCGCGTAAGAAGAATTGAGCGTAACTTTTGCACACGGTGTTCGTTTTGGGCCCATAAGTACTTTTTGGAAATGTAGCGACCCTTT
>NW_019258479.1:0-1084 GCF_002742605.1 Olea europaea var. sylvestris
TCAGTATGTCTATGTAGGGTTGCCTGAGTTGTCGAAAACCAAGTGATGGTGAAATATATATCTATGCTGGCGACGACAAGAAGATGGAAATAGATGCAATAGGAAAATTTAGATTATTGTTAAAGACTGAATTTTATTTAGATCTTGTTGAGATATTTATTGTATCGTCTTTTAGACGGAATTTGATTTCTATTTCTGTTTTGGACAAATTTGGTTATTCTTGTTCATTTGGAAATGGAAAATTTAGTTTGTTTCATGATTCAAAATTGGTTGGTTCCGATTCTTTATCAGATTACGATAATCTTTATTCAATTGATACAATTATTTCTTTTAATGAATCCTTGCATGTAAGTACTCGAGGTGTAAAGCGAAAATTAACCGGTGAGAATTCTACCTTGTTGTGGCACAAGAGATTAGGTCACATCTCCAAAAGGAGAATTGAGAGACTTGTGTCTGACGGGATTCTCGACCTTCTTGACTTCACAGATTATGATTTGTGTGTCAACTGTATAAAGGGAAAACAAACCAATAAAAGGAGATTTCAAGCCAATAGGACTTCGGATGTCTTAGAATTTATACATACGGATATTTGTGGACCATTCCCTACGGGTTCTTGGAATGGTCAACAATATTTTATAACGTTCATAGACGACTTTTCAAGATATGGCTATATATATCTCATTCATGAAAAATCACAGTCACTGGATGTGTTCGAAAACTATAAAGCCGAAGTTGAGAACCAACTGGGCAAAAGGATTAAAAGCCTCAGATCCGACCATGGGGGTGAATATTATGGCAAATATGATGGTTTAGGTGAACAACGTCCAGGACCATTTGCTAAATTCCTAGAGGAATGCAGCATCGTCCCACAGTACACTATGTCGAGTTCACCTACTATGAATGGTGTTGCTGAGAAACGAAATAGAACGCTTGAGGACATGGTGAGGAGTATGATTAGTCATTCTACCTTACCAGAATCTCTTTGGGGTAAAGCATTAAATACCGTAGCTTATATACTCAACAGAGTTCTAACTAAGACCACTGATATAACCCCATATGAGTTTTGGACGTGCAAGAAGCCTAG
>NW_019258480.1:0-1084 GCF_002742605.1 Olea europaea var. sylvestris
AGGTTTGCAGAACATGTGTGCATAGGAACTGTACAAACCACTATAAATGTAGGAACTATCCTTGTAACCTCAGATCTACAACTTCTTTCTGTTTCAAAAGTCTAGATCCAGATAGTTGGAGCTGTACCATCTTCAGTCACATATGGTGCAACTCTTCATTACAAGATGGTTTACGTAATCCAAAATAATTTCTTAGATTTTGCTATCCCCCAAGGGATAGAAGATGCTCTACTTCTTCAAATGGACACTAAACATGTTCATAGCTACACCTATGTTCATAGACAAATCCCTCGAGCTATAATTGCTAAACTTATTCTCGAGTCTTGGATTACAAGCTATGAACAATCCCATAAATCAACTAACGAATTTTCCCCTATACAATACACCCAGCACTATTTTAGAAAGAAATCTGATAGATCTGTTAAAATCTATTTTAAGAAGGACCAAACTTCAAAACGACCACAGTGCTTTCCAACCCAATTCGTATTCACAGAAAGTATCCCTATTTATGCCTTTGATTCAAATGAAAAACCTATATATGTTAAAACTGATGATTTTGGCCATGATTTTTGGGATGTCTATTCTTGTAATAGTTGTTTGAGCACTGATTTTAATGCTGAGCCTACTTCTTCAAGGAGAAGAAGATCGCGAAAAACTCAACAATGACTTCACAAGGCATTTGAAAATAAGGAGTTGTTTGGAGAACCCTCCATTAAATTTGATTATTTTGTTAAATTTACTTATCCACCCAGAACAAATGGACCATTCATTCAATTGAGATGGGAGGATGATGATGATGACAATTATTGTCAAAACTATAAACAATGTGACTGGAAGGATCATTATAAGGAACAGATGGACCATTAAATGCTAGTGCAGCATCTGCAGCTATGTTTCATCCTCTAACGAATTTCATTCATGTGGAAAATTTTGAGAAGGATCAGTCAGATAGCATGTAGAAAGTAAAAAACCAAATACCAGAAAAGCTGATGGATCAATTGATAAAATTTCTCTAGCAGAAGTAGTACTGAGCTCACAATTCGAAAATGCCATACGACATAATTCATTCCTTAAAAAGGTTAAC
>NW_019258481.1:0-1084 GCF_002742605.1 Olea europaea var. sylvestris
TAACTTTTGTACACGGTGTCCGTTTTGGGCCCATAAGAGCTTTTTGGAAATGTAGCGACCGTTTTGGATTGAACTCACCACTTTGTCGTGACGTGCGAGGGATTTTGGCCATTCTTCGAAAGAATGAGCGCCTGTATACTTAGAACGCTTGAAGAGTCGACAGATGAAGAATTGAGTGTAACTTTTACATACGTTGTCCACTTTGGGCCCATAAGAACATTTTGGAAATGTAGCGACCGTTTTGGATTGAACTTACCACTTCATCGTAACGTATGAGGCATTTCGGCCATTTTTCGAAAGAATTAGCTCTTGCATATTTGGAACGCTTGGATTGTTGGCGTACGAAGAATTGAGCGTAACTTTTGAACACGATGTCCGTTTTGGGCCCATAAGTACATTTTGGAAATGTAGCGACCATTTTGGATTGAACTCACCACTTCGTCATGACATACGAGGGATTTTGGCCATTTTTTGAAAGAATGAGCGCTTGTATACTTAGAAAGCTTGGAGAGGCGGCGGACGAAGAATTGAACGTAACTTTTGCACACGGTATCCGCTTTGGGCCCATAAGAACTTTTTGGAAATGTAGTGACCGTTTTGGATTGAAATCATCACTTCGTCGTGACGTATGAGGCATTTCGGCCATTTTTCGAAAGAATGATCACTTGCATAATTGGAACGCTTGGATTGTCTGCGAACGAAGAATTGAGCGTAACTTTTCCACACGGTGTCCGTTTTGGGCCTATAAGAATGACCGCTTGTATATTTAAAACGCTTGGAGTGTCGGCGGATGAAGAATTGAGCGTAACTTTTACACACGGTGTCCGTTTTGGGCCCAATAAGGACTTTTTAGAAATGTAGCGACCGTTTTGGATTGAACTCACAACTTCGTCGTGACGTACGAGGGATTTTCGCATTCCTTCGAAAGAATGAGCGCTTGTATATTTAGAACGCTTGGAGAGTCGGCGGACGAAGAATTGAGCGTAACTTTTGCACATAGTGTTCGCTTTGGGCCCATAAGAACATTTTGGAAATGTAGCGACCGTTTTGGATTGAACTCACCACTTCGTCGTGACGTATGAGG
>NW_019258482.1:0-1084 GCF_002742605.1 Olea europaea var. sylvestris
ACCTGACATAATTAATAGGGAAATTAATTATTCGGAGGCCAAAACGAAGGAATTTGGCTAAAATCCTGTGATCCCGGGTCTGTGTCCCGACTCCAATTTCTGGGGCCGTTTCCAATCAACCTACCAAATTTCGGCCCATTCCGACGCTGTCACAACATATGACAAATTGCCCCTGGTGCGATTTTGTGTTGTTAATTTTCTGTCCAACACATCTTCAACCTGACATAATTAATACAGAAATTAATTGTTCCGAGGCCTAAATGAACGAATTTGGCTAAAATCCCATGATCTCGGGTCTGCGCCCCGACTCCAATTTCTGGTGCCGTTTCCAATCAAACAGCCAAATTTCGACCCATTCCGACACCGTCGCGACAAATGACAAAATTGCCCCTGGTGCGGTTTTGCGTTGTTAATTTTTTGTCCAACTCATCTTCAACCTGACATAATTAATACAAAAATTAATTATTCGAAAGATTGAACGAAGGAATTTGACTGAAAACCAATGATCTCGGGTCTGTGCCCCGAGTCCGATTTCTCGGGCCTTTTCCAATCAACCTGTCAAATTTCGGCCCGTTCCAATACCGTCTCGACAAATGACGAACTTGCCCCTGGTGCGGTTTTCTATTTTAATTCTCTGTCGAGCACTTCTTCAACCTGACATAATTAATACGAAAATTAATTATTCGGAGGCCTAAACAAAGGAATTTAGCAAAAATCCCGTGATCCCAGGTCTGTGCCTCGACTCCAATTTCTGGGGCCCTTTCCAATCAACTTGCCAAATTTTGGCCAATTCTGACACTGTCACAGCAAATGACGAAATTGCCCTTGGTGCGATTTTTCTTTTTTAATTTTCTGTCCAACACTTCTTCAACCTGGCATAATCAGTACGAAAATTAATTATTCCGAGGTCTAAACAAAAGAAATTTGCTAAAATCCCGTGATCCCGGGTCTGTGCCCCGACTCCAATTTCGAGGGCCATTTCCATTCAACCTGCCAAATTTTGGCCCATTGCGACACCGTCGCAACAAATGACAAAATTGCCTCTAGTGCGATTTTTCTCTCTTAATTTTCTATCCAACACTTC
>NW_019258483.1:0-1084 GCF_002742605.1 Olea europaea var. sylvestris
CGTCACTGTCACGAAAAATGATGAAATTACCCCTGGTGCGGTTTTGCGTTGTTAATTTTCTGTCCAACACATGTTCAATCTGACATAATTAATACGAAAATTAATTAATCGGATGCCTTAACGAAGGAATTTGGCTAAAATCCCGTTATCCAGGTTGTGTGCCCCGAGTTCAATTTCTCGGGCCGTTTCCAATCAACCTGCCGAATTTCGGCCCATTTCGAAACCGTCGCGACAAATGATGAAATTTCCCCTAGTGCGGTTTAGCGTTGTTAATTTTCTGTCCAACACATCTTCAACCTAACATAATTAATGCAAAAATTCATTATTCGGAGGCCTAAACAAAGGAATTTAGCTAAAATCCCGAGATCTCGGGTCTACGCCCTGAGTCCAATTTCTGGGGCCGTTTCCAATTAACCAGCGAAATTTTGGCCGATTTTGCGTTGTTAATTTTCTATCCAATACTTCTTCAACCAGACATAATTAATACGGAAATTAATTATTCGGACGCCTAAACGAAGGAATTTGGCTAAAATCCCAAGATCTCGGGTCTATGCCCTGAGTCTAATTTCTGGGGCCGTTTCCAATTAACCTGCGAAATTTCGGCCAATTACGACACCGTTGCGACAAATGACGAAATTGCTCATGGTGTGGTTTTTTATTTAATTTTCTGTCCAGCACTTCTTCAACCTGACATAATTAATACGGAAATTAATTATTTGGAGGCCTAAACGAATGAATTTGGCTAAAAGCCCGTGATCCTGGGTCTATGCCCCGAGTCCAATTTTTGGGGCCGTTTCCAATCAACCTACCAAATTTGGGCCCATTCTGACACCATCGCGACAAATGACGAAATTGCCCCTGGTGCGGTTTTGCGTTGGTAATTTGCTGTCCAGCAAATGTTCAACCTGACATAATTAATGCGAAAATTAATTATTCGGAGGCCTAAACGAAGGAATTTGGCTAAAATCCCGTGATCCCTGGTACGTGCCCCGAGTCAAATTTCTCGGGCCGTTTCTAATCAACCTGCCAAATTTGGCTCATTCCGACACCGTCGCGACTAATAACGAAATTGCCCCTAGTGTGT
>NW_019258484.1:0-1084 GCF_002742605.1 Olea europaea var. sylvestris
GCGTAACTTTTGCACACGTTGTCCGTTTTGGGCCCACAAGTACTTTTTGGAAATGTAGCGACCGTTTTGGATTGAATTCATGGCTTCGTCGTGACGTATGAGGGATTTCAACCATTTTTCGGAAGAATGAGCACATTTATATTTGGAACGCTTGGATTGTCGATGTTCGAAGAATTGAGCGTAACTTTTGCAAACGGCATCCGTTTTGGCCCCATAAGTATTTCTCAAAAATGTAGCGACCGTTTTGGATTGAACTCATGACTTCATGGTGTTGTACGAGGGATTTCGACCATTTTTGAAAGAATGAGCACTTGCAATTTTGGAATGCTTGGAGAGTTGGCTTACGAAGAATTCTGCATAACTTCTGCACACGGTGTCCGTTTCGGGTCCATACGTACTTTTTGGAAATGTAGCGACCGTTTTGGATTGAACTCATGACTTCATCGTGTTGTACGAGGGACTTCGGCCATTGTTTGAAAGAATGAGAAGTTGCATATTTGGAACGCTTAGAGAGTCGGCGTACGAAGAATTGAGCGTAACTTTTGCACACGGTGTCCGTTTTGGGCCACAAGTACTTTTTGGAAATGTGGCGACCATTTTGGATTGAACTCACAACTTCGTCGTGACGTATGAGGGATTTTGACCATTTTTGGGAAGAATGAGCACTTTTATATTTGGAACGCTTGGATTGTCGGCGTTCGAAGAATTGAGCATAACTTTTACAAACGGCGTCCGTTTCGGCCCCATAAGTATTTCTCAGAAATGTAGCGACTATTTTGGATTGAACTCACCACTTCGTCGTGACGTACGACGAATTTCGGCCATTTTTAAGATGAATAATCACTTGCATATTTGGAACGCTTGGAGAGTCGGCGTACGAAGAATTGAGCTTAACTTTTGCACACGGTGTTCGTTTTTTGCCCATAAGTACTTTTGGGAAATGTAGCAACCATTTTGTATTGAACTCATGACTTCATCATGTTGTAGGAGGGATTTTGGCCATTTTTCGAAAGAATGAGCACTTGCATATTTGGAACGTTTAGGGAGTCGGCGTACGAAGAATTGAGCGTAACTTTTGCACACG
>NW_019258485.1:0-1084 GCF_002742605.1 Olea europaea var. sylvestris
AATTGATGCACAAGATGCTGAAAGTCCATAATGTTTAGGAGTGTCATCCCTGGGTAGTAGTCTCTAATATTGTTTTAGTGACTCTTCTTTGGATTTCAACTTTCAGAATCTCCTTATAGGAAAACCACAACATCATTTTTTAAACTTCCAAGTGTTTTTAGCACGTTTAAACTGCTGCAGAACAGATAGAGCTTGCCATGGTTAGAGTTGGTAGACTCCCTAGAGCTGTCCATTTCTTATCGTGTTATCTGTTATCTAGGAATTACTTTCGTCAATATTTTTACATTATTTTGGATGAAAACAGGTATGGAGGCATTTTCAGCAAGGAGCAGTAGACGAGCTGTTTGATCCAAACTTAATGCTGCATAACCATCATAACATCGATGTTAAACAGGAGATTCTAAGGGTTGTTCATGTTGGACTTCTGTGCACCCAAGAGCTCCCGTCCCTACGACCATCCATGTCTAAAGCACTACAGATGCTGGTGAAAAAGGAAGAGCACCTTCCTGCACCAACTAATCCCCCTTACGTGTGTTTGACCAAGGAACTTAACGACACTTGCGAAGACCAATATTTACCACTCGATTATAGCGATCGCGCATCAATCTCTACTGTTACCCATAGTGCTTTCTATCCCAGATGAAATCGAAATCAACATTATTCCAAGCAAATGCAGACTATGGAAAAGTTTTGAGTAGTGAGCCTACTATCTGTGTAAATATTAAATACCAGCGATCCCTTACTACTCTCTGAAAGTAACAATTTTAAGTTTTACAATTAGAGTTAGTCTCCAACTGCTATATATTCAACTCACAGATTGCTAAATTACTGTTGTGGTCAACCTTATTCAAGGATACATACGAGGTCACATAATAAGTATCAAAATACATTTTCAAATGCATTCGTCATGGCTAAACTGCAAATTCCATGTAAAATGTTCATTAAAGTCAGAATTGAACTTCTCCAAATTTCTTTAAGAAATTGTAGGTGAGGAAAATTATAGCTGACGCACTTAACATGTAAGTGTCCAGTCCCTGAATATCCGTAAGTTAGTGATCAACTCTTATATTGAGATTCAACTAGC
>NW_019258486.1:0-5684 GCF_002742605.1 Olea europaea var. sylvestris
CAAATATCGTCCCACAGAGATTGATTAGTTCAAATTTTATCTATCTTAGCCTTAACTGAAACTAAATTACCAAAGTAAATGTAAACCTAATTGAACCTCAATTATGCAAATTTTTTTATGACTAAATTGAAATTAATATTCAAAACAATAATTTAAAACTCTAGAATGAAATCTAAAAGTTGAGAACACACTTGTTATAATTATTAGGAATAAAATACGCTAGGATCACGAATTCCCATGCAATTATCACTTTAAATCCTAGTTTCACAATATGACAACACATTTCAATTTTGACGAATCAATGTTCCTAAATCTATCCAATACTCTCTCTCGAGATGTATCAAACCTATTTCTACATACCACCGGTCTATATTTTTATGACAAGAGCATATGTAAAAATGCATGCGATTTTATGAACATTTAAAGATTCACATAGGGTATAGCGGTATATTTCTATCCACTTTCAGACCCTATGATGATTTATATTATGTCAAATCTATTCTAATTCTCTCGAATGCAAGAATAAATCACTTAAATTCACACAATTACGAGCCATTAATTGCGAAAACATTAATTGCATATAAATCATTCAAAATAATAAAAATTGTGTCTTAACATCAAATTGCAAAACTAGAATATCAAACTTCAAATCACACGGTTCATCGATCTCCTAGCATAATAAAAATCTAACCTATCATGATTAAAATAACAAAATACATCATATTTTATATAAAAGACATCACCGGATTATAAAACTTGAATAAATCTTGAAGTTCTTCATACCAATCTTTGTTCTTGCGCTCAAATCCTCTCCAAGAGTTGTTTTTCGGCCTCCAATTACGTTTTGGGCGTCTCTGGAATGTTTTTGATATTTATATCCCGTGGAAAATTAGGTTACCATAGGCATTTCAATCGTATAAGGAAAGAAAAGATTCGCCCTGAAATTGTACTATGCGACCGCATGGTTTTAATCCGTGCGGCTGCATGGTTATCCTCTTTTTCCAGTTGAATTCCATGCATCACTTCGTGCGGCCACACGACATTTCTACCATGTGACTGCATGGTAGAATTAATCTTTCATTTCCTACAAATTGGTCCTTTTACTTGAATCTTCCACTTCTTTGCATCTTTTCTTCATTCTTCACATTCTATCATCCCAAAATGTCATCAATTTGTATTTGGAAAACTCAATTTCTTGATTTGTTCTTCGGGTCAACTTTTGGGTATTTGCATCTTGGTCCTTGAACTTTCACTTTGTGTCATTTTAGTCCCTTTTCGCGTCTTTTCTCATGTATTTCACCATATTCATCGGTGTTACCTACAATTCACAAATGTAACGAAATTAAGTCACAATTCAATCATTTTACTCGTAATTGAGTCATGTTTGTAACCTAAATAAGTGTGCAAAAACACACTTATCAATTAGCTAATGAAATCAATCAAAGGCCAAATTGTTTATGTCTTCCACAAGAGATAAATGACGATGGGTAATTATAGCCTATGATCCACCGACACGGACACGTGATTTTTCAAAAAAGGTACCGACACGTCTCGTCGTCGACACGTTGATTAAAATCTTTAAAAATCTTCATTTATATAGTATAAATTTAGTTTTACACTTGTTATTAATTTTTTGTTTTGAAGTCTTTTAAATATAAGTACATATTTGTTATTTACTAATAAGTTTGAGTTAAAAATATATAATATTTTTAATAAACAACAAAAAATATTTATAGTAGAGTGTCCGAGGAGTGTCGGTATCGACACGTATCAGACACGCTACCCTAATTGAAGTGTCCATGCTTCAGAGAATATAGCAAATCAGAAAGAAAGCAAGATGTCCTAATAGCAAGTCAATTCTTTACAAGAAAAGCTACATCAAGCTAGATGCCCTATCAAAGAAGAAGCAAGTAGCTCCTCATCCATGTCTTTTGCACAAGGCTTAAAGATGCTCATAGAGATTTCTCTGTTGGACTTCCTTGTAGGATGTGACAAGGCACAAGAAGGGGGATAAACCATAAAATTATAATCAATAAGCATTTAATTCCAATCAATAGTTGAAGCATAGTTAAATTTCATAATCATATATACTATCATAGCCTCACAGAGTCCTTCATCTAGTCCTTAGGATCACAAATTTATTTGTGCACCTTTAAGTTCATTATCACTCAGGTATATATTAAAAAAAAATCATATTTTTCTCTCCAACTAACAATTTTTAACAAACCAATATCATTGAAGAAAATAAAATTGTGGAGATTCACAAAGCTTATAGTTGCCACAGTTCCCTGCATAGCTCACCTAATTACACAATCACATTTTCCTCAGAATAAATACTTAGGGATATAAGTTTCCATAGTAAAATAGATCAGAGGATGATAAAATAATTGATAAAGCTTGACTGACTCGAATTTTTTGTATCTTGGTTTTATGTCTTTGGGAGGAGCCAGGAGGTGAGAGCAATAGATTTCAGTTCCATTTCCAAATATGCATGTATATATGAAGAGTAGTAAGATCTCTTACAAGCTGCAGATGAATTAAAAATTCTATCTAGAAGTGTCTTACATGCTTCTCAACAACAGCATGAACAGCTATATCAATCAAAATTGGTAGACCAATGATTGTTTGAGTTTTTGATCCCAGCATAAGAATCTTATTGAGGATGAACTGTAATAGAATGGTCAATGAATGCATCAAATGATATTCCCAACAGAGCACTCCAACTTAACATAAATACTTAACATCAACAAATACAAAAAAATGTACGAAAACGTAAAGTTGATTTCCAAAAGAACATCATTGAGAGAGAGAATGAGGAATACAGCTTGCCCCAAACAAAATATGGTGATGTGGATCAAAAAGCATTATGTCAAATTTATGACCTACTACCTATACCTTCAATCATAAAGCATTATCAGAATTTTAACTTTAATGATTAACAACATAATACTGTAGGAAAATATGAAACTTTAGGTTAATTATAAACTGCACAAGGTTTTGCTTGGAACAAAGAATTAGTAATGTTAAGTCCAAGATAATTGCAAAGTATTCCCAGGAAAGTTCAAGCAATCAGAACTTTACATTTCATATCTACAGATGCTTCAAACTACAATTTCATTTTTAGCTACTCTGTGAATCTGTAATAAGATTAAATGAATATCTCAAGACTCAACACTTTATATATAATGAAAACAGCTAGGAATCTTATAAGCAATAAGAAATAAATTTTTCGTACTTGGAAAAATCACAATGAGGAGACCTAGATAGAGAAAAAATCAAGATGTAGATATGACCATTGAAGCTCATGAACCTATAATTAGTAGAAAAAGATTGATTTCACCAAATTGATACAACAAGTGCAATTATATCTAGATAATAATACTACTAAGACAAAGTTACCGAGTCCACCAAGAAATAGCAAAACAATTACACATTTTTACAAGGTCAAAATTCAGTGGCAAATACTTATTGATATTTAAATGCACCTAAAAGATGGCCATTAATAAAATTTACCTTTATGAAGCAAGAAGAAGTATCACGCTCCCCAGCTTCCAAAGCTTCAAGGTCTTTGATATTTTTTCTCATTGTGTAAGTGGAGCCTTTTTAGATTCGGTTTAATCAGAAGAATAATAAGTTAACCTAGTATGCAACTCATGAGGAAATAATCATCTTTTTAATATTTACATCATCCCCAAAACTTAAACACCGCCAAAATGAATTTTGAACTCGTTATTGTACCGGAGAACAAGTTCTCTTCTACACTTCGTGCTTCTAATTGGGGAAAGAAAAATTAACTAATTGACAAACTTCATTGTCGTGGCTATAATCCGATGCATATAAGACATTCCACCTAGCTAAGTAATTTCTCCCTGCATCCAAAAAAGGTCAATAAACCTAACAAAATTAATTAGTTCTATAAAGATTGTGAAGTTGAGTTATTTTACTCAGCAGGTGGTTGAGCTGCAGTTACATCTGCTGGTACACTATTTACTTTTGACGGTGGACTGTATTTTCTAAGCAGCCAATCTTTGTTTTCTTTCAACCATTTTTCTTCTTGCTGCCCAGCAAGCCTTTTCTAGTTGTAGAAATGTGGGAATTAGTAATGGTAACTATTAAAATCTTCATGTGCAAAAATGTTGTAGCAAATGTTGTAGTGTTATTGAAGCAGCACCCTTTTTTAAATTCGATGCTTTACTTTCAGCTCCATGGATATACTTCTTCTATCATTCCAAGGCGAAAGAGCTAAATAAATGTTTGAAAAGTCGAGGAACGTCCAAGAATTAATCAAGATTCAAACAAACACAACACAACAAACAGTAAAATAAAGTGCAGAAAATTGTAAATGAACACAAGATTTTTCGGCCGAAGCCCCAGAGGTTCGACGACCACTTCTAATGCCTATTCCCCTGTTAAGCATCCATTAAAATGGATAAAGTTCGGTTGCACTATAAAGCCCCAAAAATCAGGCAACAAAATACAATCATGTTTCAGCAATACTACAGAAAAAAGTCACCAAGACTTATCTTTAAAAGAAGGCACAATTTACGCCTCACTCCACTAAGGAATTAAAATCTGGATCACATAGATCACCAAAATCGAACTGCCTTCATATAATCACCAAGAATCATACACAATCAACAGAGAAGAGCACCCTACTATATGCATCTATAGCATTACACGGTTTCCAGATTTAATTGCTGAAAACACTTAAGAATCGACCCTACTCCACAAAGGAGAAGCAAGTCTTCACCGAGAAGAGAGAACCGAAGAAGCTGACTCTAAAAACCAAGAATAATGCCTCTCTCACAGATCTGAAATTCAGCAAAAATGGAGTCTAAACACAAGAAAGAAAATCGACCAGAAAGTTTGTCCCAAAACCAAGAATATTTCTCCCCAACATCTCCAAAATAAAAGATCCAAAATCACCAAGAATGGAGTCTTTCTCGCAGGGAAGAAGAGAGAGAGTTCGGACTTCAAAATCAAAATTAATCTCTCAAAATGTTGCTGTCGTCCAGTGAGAATTGCATCAGAAATGAGAGTTAATTTAGGGAAGAAGAAGACTGAAAAGGGAAGACTTGAACCCTAGTAATTCTCTCACTTCTTTCTGCCGAAAAACAAAAACAAAGTCTCTAAAATTTTCTTTCAAAGCTGCTGGTCAACTAAGTCAGGTAAGAATATTTAATTGAAAGATTCTTTAATCTGATCTGATGGACATAAGTGTGCCACTTGTCAAAATCATGTTGATTGCCACAAATAATAGAGTTGCTATTTTGTAAAATACTACTCCTTCAATTTTTGGAAGCACAGTTAATAGAATAAAAAAGTCAGCAGCTTAATTCTCAACAATCTCCACCTTGCTTCCAAAATTTAAGGCTATAGTGCACCCACGAACTTCATCAACATTTATAATGTCATTTGCTCCAAGTACCTATACAATCAATGAAAAGAATCAATAGATAACATCTTTAAACAGTTTTGAAACTTATTTAAAGATATCACCTTAGTTCCCATATTTGATGGATTATACAAAGTAGGTATTTTATTTATTTTCAGTAATCTTTTTGATACAATATCTCTTATAAAGTGGTATTTAACATCAATATGCTTCGTTCTATCATGGAACATGGGATTCTTACTCAAATGGATTGCACTTTGATTGTCAGAATATAGTATTGGATTAGTGT
>NW_019258486.1:11033-13731 GCF_002742605.1 Olea europaea var. sylvestris
ACAAATTTCAAAATTGGTCTGTTCAAATGAGCCACCATCTTGCGAGGCATGTTAAGGGACATAATCCTACATCGAATAAAGATAAAAATATAGACCAACTTATAAGGTCTTGGGCTACTCATTTAAAAAAAAATAGATCGAGAAAGGTAAATAGGATTAGGATGGTATCAAACGGGAGCTACGAGCAAATAGAACACCTTTCAGGGGAAAAAGTAGGAATAGCAGGTACTATTTATGAAGTCCTTGGAAGGGGCAGGCGATAGATAGAGGAAAGCTCAATATCTCAGTTGACCTTTTAAGATGAACCCTAACTCTTAAAATATAGCTGTTTTTGCACCAAGAAATGGTCCAAAGTGGGAGTCAAAACCAACCCAAACCCACAGTTTCCTTACAATTCATTCCCATTCAAATTCATAGGATTCCCAACAACTCCTTGAAAATTCATCATTAATTTCATTATTCATTCATCACAATTCACAAATGACAATACTAAATCAGTAAATCGCCATCAATATGTACAAATATACAAAAACCTCAAAAAAATAAAAAAGAGAAGAAAGGGCTCATAGAGTACAGGCACCGACGACACTCAAGGTGGAGGCAGTGCGGAGAGACAAACGATGATGGAGAGCAGAAGTGCCGATAATATCACTATAAAATCGACGACAAGGCCTAGAACGCAAATTAGTACGAAGAGAAGTGCCAGTAGTATTACTATAAAATCTGAGTCGAGCAGTTGACAATCTGCTTGAGGTGACTCCTTTCCCAATGGTGACTGAGACGATGTAGGCAACAGCGGCTGATTTATGCTGCCAAGAAATCGTGACTGGAGTCATTTCCTTTGGAATGGAGCAAAAGAGGAAAGGGTTTATTGCCTTAGAATGAGAGATGGAAGAGTGGTGGAAGAGAATGATATACAAAAGACGATGAAGAAGAAGAAAGGTTCTCTCTGTAGAAAATGGGGTTGTGTGCGGGAAATGGAGGAGTGTTGTTTGCGTGAGAGGATGGAGAAAGGAACAAACAGGTATTGGAATGGCCTCACCTTCAACCATTTTCAAAATAGAACAGTGATTAAGAGTCTGTATTGGATTGATTTTGAGAATTGAGTTTTCGATCGTTAGAAGAAAAGTGGGGTCTATCTGTAAGAGAAGAAGTATGACGATTGGAATAGTGAACTAACGGTTAAAAAATCAATTTTTTAGAGTTAAAAATCGCTTCCAAAAATATTGTAAAAAAAGGGGGAGGGACGATAGGATCATTTGACACATGTCCAGTCTTATTTAGCCTCTATTATTATTTATTATTAGGATTAGGATTAGGATTAAAAAAAAAAAAGACGGACAATAGCATCGTTTGACACGTGTCTAGACTTCTTTAGCCTCTTTTATATATTTATTAATTATTATTATTATTATTTATTATTAGGATTAGGATGTAACATCCCTACTTATTATTGTTTGATAACTTTTTGAATTCTATCCCATAATCTGAAGGAGAGGTACAATTGATGTTCATGGGCTAAGCAGTCAGATGCCTTGAAGGTGGAAGAAATTTTATGGTTTTCCGCTCCACTTCTTTCAGGAGTCTTAAACTCCATAGGTCACTGTTTGGTTCCACTAGAAGGTTAGAATGAATTTATATCAAAGTTAATACTCCCTCCGTCCCAATTATATGGGTTGTGTTTCCTTTTTCTCGTCCCAAATATATAGGTCTGTTTTCTAATTTAGAATATTTTGTTTTGTTCATTTACCAATATACCCTTATTCAATTTTCTCCACTTAATATACAAATTCCTTGAAATCATCCAAATACATACATTTCCACTTCTTGAAAAATGGAACAACTCTCATTTCTTCTTTTTCAAATTGAATCATTCAAATTCTTTACTAATTCCAACAATAATTTATTACTACATATTAAAAATTAAATAGGGGTAAACTAGGAAAGACCTTGGCAAAAATTAATTTTTCAATGACATTAAAGAAGAATTATTAATCCGTGTGAAAAATGAAACAAGTCAATATAATTGGGACAGAGGGAGTAATTAATTTTAATGACATGCTGCACATCCAAACCAACAATGACAAAAGAGATATCGCTAGCTGGACTGTTGATTGCACTGTACAAGAGATACCACTATTAGACTAGCAATAGATTTTCTAGAGGAAATACACGAAAATGGACTTTCAACTGTAGCAAATTTTCATATTGGCCTTTGACCCATTAAATGAATTAAAAAAAAAAGAAATTAAGTTTAAAAAAACTTTACACTAAAAGGGCGAATTTACCCTTCAGCTAGTGACTATTTAAATCTCATTTTCTAACCGACTGACCAAAAAAGAAAATCGACGCACAGTCGCCTGAAAATTGTCCGATCAACCACCGGCCAACTACACCACCGTCGTAGTGAGCTAAATCGACGACCACGCATCTACACCACAAAGAATATCAGTTAGTTTTCTCGCACAGAGTTCTAGTTGAAAATTTATTGAATAATATTAGATTTATTAGATGTAATTAGATGAATATTCGGTTTAATTAGATCATGAGCATAAGTAGTGTTAGATTGTGGGCATGCTGGGATGAAAAATGTGATATTTTTTGTAATTTTTGGACCTATGACGTCGGCAATGACGATTTTCGGCCAGAATCGAGAAAGACGGTGATGTTAACAGTCGGGTTAACCCGACTGTTAACA
>NW_019258486.1:18476-20327 GCF_002742605.1 Olea europaea var. sylvestris
TTCCATATTCCAAGGCATTCTTTAGGTCTTTATGTCTATCACTAATGGAGTTTAACAAGACCACAGCCAGCTGATCTTCTGATAACTTCTCATCATAGTTGGCAAGGTCCTGGTCAATTTTGTAAATCTGTCCAAGTTTTCATCCAAGTGAACCGAAGGGTCCATTTTGAAAGAAAAGAATTGTTTTAGCAAAAAATATTTGTTTGGAACAGTTTTTGGCTCATATTGAGCTTTCAATTTGGTCCACAGTTCTTCAGTAGTTTTAGTTTCACCTATACACCTGATCACATTGTCCGAAAGGTACAAGAAAATAGTACCTCACGCTATTTCTTCTAACTCAGTTCTTTTAGCAACAGAAATTTCAGCAGGCCATGAATTATCTAAGGCTTTAGCACATTTCGTTTGCATTAAGATAGCCCTCATTTTCTGGCTCCACATATTAAAGTCCCCCCTCCCATTAAACATGCTCAATTCAAATTTAGTAGTAGCCATGACAAGATTCACCAAGAAAGTTCACAGTACACAAGTTTGATTTCAAGAACACACAAGGACACAATAAAAAATACTGCAGGCAGACTAAGGGATCAGGGCCCAATGACTAATATACTTATACAATTTTCACAGAATAGTAAACACTTAACACTAAGTATAAGAGGCAGAATCACAAAGAACATAGATATCAATTCATATAGACTCTACTGTAAAAGCTAATTACAGAATGCAGGAAAGATCTCACCAAACGAGTTTGATAAAACTCAATTTCTACCAACCAATGTTTACTACAGTTTGAAGGCAAGTTTCAGAATCCAGTCTCAGTGGTATCAGAGACTGATACCACTGAAAAGTCGAGGAACGTCTAAGAATTAATCAAGATTCAAACAAACACAACACAACAAACAGTAAAATAAAGTGCAGGAAATTGTAAATGAACACAAGATTTTTCGGCCGAAACCCCAGAGGTTCGAGACCACTTCTAACGCCTATTCCCCTGTTGAGCATCCATTAAAATGGATAAAACTCGGTTGCACTATAAAGCCCCAAAAATCAGGCAACAAAATACAATCATGTTTTAGAAATACTACAGAAAAAAGTCACCAAGACTTATCTTTAAAATAAGGCACAATTTACGCCTCACTCCACTAAGGAATTAAAATCTGGATCACATAGATCACCAAAATCGAACTGCCCTCATAGAATCACTAAGATTCATACACAATCAACAGAGAAGAGCACCCTACTATATGCATCTATAGCATTACACGGTTTCTAGATTTAATTGTTGAAATTACTCAAGAATCGACCCCAATCCACAAAGGAGAAGCAAGTCTTCACTGAGAAGAGAGAAACGAAGAAGCCAACTCTAAAAACCAAGAATAATATCTCTCTCACAGATCTGAAATTCAGCAAAAATGGAGTCTAAACACAAGAAAGAAAATCGACCAGAAAGTTTGTCCCAAAACCAAGAATATTTCTCCCCAAAGTCTCCAAAATAAAAGACCCAAAATAACCAAGAATGGAGTCTTTCTCGCAGGGAAGAAGAGAGAGAGAGTTCGGACTTCAAAATCAAAATTAATCTCTCAAAATGTTGCTGTCGTCCAGTGAGAATTGCATCAGAAATGAGAGTTAATTTAGGGAAGAAGAAGACTGAAAAGGGAAGACTTGAACCCTAGTAATTCTCTCACTTCTTTCTGCCGAAAAACAAGAACAAAGTCTCTGAAATTTTCTTTCAAAACTACTGGTCAACTAAGTCAGGTAAGAATATTTAATTGAAAGATTCTTTAATCTGATCTGATGGACATAAGTGTGCCACTTGTCAAAATCATGTTGATTGCCACAAATAATAGAGTTGCT
>NW_019258486.1:29349-29938 GCF_002742605.1 Olea europaea var. sylvestris
AAAAAAGTCACCAAGACTTATCTTTAAAATAAGGCACAATTTACGCCTCACTCCACTAAGGAATTAAAATCTGGATCACATAGATCACCAAAATCGAACTGCCCTCATAGAATCACTAAGATTCATACACAATCAACAGAGAAGAGCACCCTACTATATGCATCTATAGCATTACACGGTTTCTAGATTTAATTGTTGAAATTACTCAAGAATCGACCCCAATCCACAAAGGAGAAGCAAGTCTTCACTGAGAAGAGAGAACCGAAGAAGCCAACTCTAAAAACCAAGAATAATATCTCTCTCACAGATCTGAAATTCAGCAAAAATGGAGTCTAAACACAAGAAAGAAAACCGACCAAAAAGTTTGTCCCAAAACCAAGAATATTTCTCCCCAAAGTCTCCAAAATAAAAGACCCAAAATCACCAAGAATGGAGTCTTTCTCGCAGGGAAGAAGAGAGAGAGTTCGGACTTCAAAATCAAAATTAATCTCTCAAAATGTTGCTGCCGTCCAGTGAGAATTGCATCAGAAATGAGAGTTAATTTAGGGAAGAAGAAGACTGAAAAGGGAAGACTTGAACCCTAGTAATT
>NW_019258487.1:0-1084 GCF_002742605.1 Olea europaea var. sylvestris
TTTTGGGCCCATAAGTACTTTTTGGAAATGTAGCGACCGTTTTGGATTGAACTCACCACTTCATCGCGACGTACGAGGGATTTAGGCCGTTTTTCGAAAGAATGAGCACTTGCATATTTAGAACGCTTATAGAGTCGACGGACGATGAATTGAGCGTAACTTTTACAAACGATGTCCGTTTTAGGCCCATAAGTACTTTTTGGAAATGAAGCGACCGTTTTGGAGTGAACTCACCACTTCGTCGTGACGTATGAGGGATTTTGGCCATATTTTGAAAGAATGAGCTCTTGCATATTTGGAACGCTTGGAGAGTCGGCGTACTAAGAATTGATCGTAACTTTTGCACACGGTGTCCGTTTTGGGTCCATAAGTACTTTTTGAAAATGTAGCAACCGTTTTGGATTGAACTCAGCACTACGTTGTGACGTAAGAGGGATTTTGGCCATTTTTCGAAAGAATGAGCACTTGAATATTTGGAACACTTGGAGAGTCGGCGTACGAAGAGTTGAGCGTAACTTTTGCACACGGTGTCCGTTTTGGGCCTGTAAGTACTTTTAGGAAATGTTGCGACCGTTTTGGATTGAACTCACCACTTCGTCGTGCCGTACGAGGGATTTAAGCCATTTTTTGATAGAATGAGCACTTGCATATTTAGAACGCTTAGAGAGTCGGCGGACGAAGAATTGAGCGTAACTTTTGCACAAGGTGTCCGTTCTAGGCCCATAAGCACTTTTTGGAAATGTAGCGACCTTTTGGTTTGAACTCACCACTTCATCGAGACGTAAGAGGGATTTTGGCCATTTTTCGAAAGAATGAGCACTTGCATATTTGGAACGCTTGGAGAGTCGACGTACGAAGAGTTGAGCGTAACTTTTGCACACGGTGTCCGTTTTGGGCCCGTAAGTACTTTTAGGAAATGTAGCAACCATTTTTTATTGAACTTACCACTTCATCGTGAAGTACGAGGGATTTTGGCCATTTTTCGAAAGAATGAGCACTTTCGTATATGGAACGCCTGGAGAGTCGACGGACGAAGAATTGAGCGTAACTTTTGCACACGGTGTCCGTTTTGGGCCCATAAGTA
>NW_019258488.1:0-1084 GCF_002742605.1 Olea europaea var. sylvestris
CAGCTGCACGTTCTTCAAAAAATGGTCAAAATCCCTCATACGTCACGACGAGGTAGTGAGTTCAATCCAAAAGGGTCGCCACACCGTTTGCATAAGTTACGATCATTTCTTCGAAGCTCAAAAATCCAAGCGTCAAAAATATGCAAGCGGTCGTTCTTCATAAAAATGACGAAAACCATAATACGGCACTGCGAAATCGTGAGCTAAACCCACAACGGTCGCTACATTTCCGAAAACTACTTATGGTCCCGAAATGGACACCGTCTGCGAAAGTTATGCTCAATTCTTCGAACGCCGTCAATCCAAATATGCAGGTGCACTTTCTTCAAAAAATGGTCAAAATCCCTCATACGTCACGACGAGATAGTGAGTTCAATCCAAAAGGGTCGCTACACCGTTTGCATAAGTTACGATCATTTCTTCGAAGCTCGAAAATCCAAGCGTTAAAAATATGCGAGCGATCGTTCTTCAAAAAAAGATCGAAAACCCTAATACGTCATTACTAAATCGTGAGCTAAACCCACAACGGTCGCTACATTTCCGAAAACTACTTATGGTCCCGAAATGGACACCGTCTGCGAAAGTTATGCTCAATTCTTCGAACGCCGTCAATCCAAATATGCAGGTGCACTTTCTTCAAAAAATGGTCAAAATCCCTCATACGTCACGACGAGGTAGTGAGTTCAATCCAAAAGGGTAGTTACATTTTCGAAAAGTACTTATGGGCCCAAAACGGACACTGTTTGCATAAGTTACGCTCATTTCCTCGAAGCTCGAAAATCCAAGCGTTAAAAATATGCGAGAGGTCGTTCTTCAAAAAAAGGACGAAACCCATAATATGACATTACGAAATCGTGAGCTAAACCCACAACGGTCGCTACATTTCCGAAAACTACTTATGATCCCAAAACGGACACCGTCTGCGAAAGTTATGCTCAATTCCTCGAACGTCGCCAATCCAAATATGCAGCCGCACGTTCTTCAAAAAATGGTCAAAATCACTCATACGTCACGACGAAGTAGTGAGTTCAATCCAAAAGGGTCGCTACATTTTCGAAAAGTACTTATGGGCCCAAAACGGACA
>NW_019258489.1:0-1084 GCF_002742605.1 Olea europaea var. sylvestris
AAATCAGTGTACAAATAGCAAAGTTCAATCGATAAGAACCTTGTTACATGTACACTATGGTGTACACTTTAGTTTACACTTTGCCACGTGACATTACCCTATTGGATTTCAAACAGTTTTCCCGTCCAGTTGATACTTGACAACAATTCGAGTGTCAAACAACGTGTCAAAAATCAGTGTACAAATAGCAAAGTTCAATCGGTAAGAACCTTTCTACATGTACACTATTGTGTACACTTTAGTTTACACTTTGCTACGTGACATTACCCTGTTGGACAGTTTAAATTTCAATCATTTTTCACATCCAATTGACACTTGACAACAATGCAAGTGTCAAACAACGTGTCAAAAATTAGTGTAATAATAACAAAGTTCGATTGGTAAGAACTTTGCTACATGTATACTTTGGTGTACACACTTTAGTTTACAATTTGGCACATGATATTACCTTGTTGGACAGTTTAAATTTAAAACAATTTTTCTATCCAATTGACACTTGACAATAATGCAAGTGTCAAACAATATGTCAAATATTAGTGCACAGATCGCAAAGTTCAATCAGTAAAAACCTTGCTACATGTACATATGGTGTATACACTTTACAACGTGACATTACCATGTTGGATAGTTTAAATTTCAACCAGTTTTCCTATCTAATTGAGACTTGACAACAATGCAAGTTTCAAACAACGTGGCAAAAATTAGAGTACAAATAACAAAGTTCAGTCGGTAAGGACCATGCTACATGTACACTATGGTGCACATTTTAGTCTACGCTTTGCCACGTGACATTACCCTACTGGACAATTTGAATTTCAAAATGTTTTTCCACCCAATTGACACATGACAACGATGCAAGTGGCAAACAACGTGCAAAAAATCAGTGTACAAATAGCAAAGTTCAATCGGTAAGAACGATGCAACAAGTACACTATTATGTACACTTTAATTTTCACTTTGCAATGTGACATTACCCTATTAGACAATTTAAATTTCAAACTGTTTCCCATTGAAAAGGTTAACTAAATATTGGAGATTGGCTTGATAAGAAATGGAATATCGAAAAGGTCGAAAATTGGTATCG
>NW_019258490.1:0-1084 GCF_002742605.1 Olea europaea var. sylvestris
AAAAATGACGAAATTGCCCCCGGGGCGATTTTTGTTTCCGATCAACAAGTTAAATTTCAGCCACTTCCGACACAGTCGCAAAAGATGACGAAATTGCCCCGGCCCGATTTTTGTTCCCGATAAACCTGCAAAATTTTAGCCCATTCCGACACAGTCGAGAAAAATGACGAAATTACCCCCGGCGCGATTTTTATTTCCGACCAAACTGCAAAATTTCAGCCAATTCCGACACAGTCGAGAAAAATGACGAAATTGCCCCCGGCGCGATTTTTGTTTCCGATCAACAAGTCAAATTTAGCCAATTCCGACACAGTCGCGAAAAATGACGAAATTTCCCCAACGCGATTTTTGTTTCCGATCAACCTGTCAAATTTGAGCCCATTCCGACACAGTCGAGAAAAATGACGAAATTGCCCCTGGGGCAGTTTTCGTTTCCGATCAACAAGTCAAATTTCAGCCAATTCCGACACAGTTGCAAAAAATGAAGAAATTGCCCTGGCGCGATTTTTTTTCCCGATAAACCTGTCAAATTTGAGCCCATTCCGACACAGTCGAGAAAAATGACGAAATTGCCCCCGGCGTGATTTTTATTTCAGATCAAACTGCCAAATTTCAGTCAATTCCGACACAGTCGAGACAAATGACGAAATTGCCACCGGCGGGGTTTTTGTTCCCGATAAACCTGTCAAATTTGAGCCCATTCCGACACAGTCGAGAAAAATTACGAAATTACCGTCGGCGTGATTTTTATTTCCGACCAAACTGCCAAATTTCAAACAATTCCGACACAGTCGAGAAAAATGACGAAATTGCCCCCGGCGCGGTTTTTGTTTCCGATCAACCAGTCAAATTTTAGCCCATTCCGACACAGTCGCGAAAAATTAAGAAATTACACCCGGCGCTATTTTTGTTCCCGATCAACCTGTCAAATTTGAGCCCATTCCGACATAGTCGAGAAAAATGACGAAATTGCCCACGGCGCTATTCTTATTTCCGATCAGACTGCCAAATTTCAGCCAATTCCGACGCAGTCGAGAAAAATGACGAAATTGCCCCCGGCGCGATTTTTGTTTCCGATCAACAA
>NW_019258491.1:0-794 GCF_002742605.1 Olea europaea var. sylvestris
GTTGATCGGAAACAAAAATCGCGCCGGGTGTAATTTCGTCATTTTTCGCGACTGTGTCGGAATGGGTTAAAATTTGACTGGTTAGTCGGAAACAAAAATCTTGCCTGGGGCAATTTCGTCATTTTTCTCGACTGTGTCGGAATGGGTTCAAATTTGACAGGTTGATCGGGAACAAAAATCGCGCCGGGTGTAATTTCGTCATTTTTCGCGACTGTGTCGGAATGGGTTAAAATTTGCCTGGTTAATCGGAAACAAAAATCTTGCCTGGGGCAATTTCGTCATTTTTCTCGACTGTGTCGGAATGGGTTCAAATTTGACAGGTTGATCGGGAACAAAAATCGCGCCGGGTGTAATTTCGTCATTTTTCGCGACTGTGTCGGAATGGGTTAAAATTTGCCTGGTTAATCGGAAACAAAAATCTTGCCTGGGGCAATTTCGTCATTTTTCTCGACTGTGTCGGAATTGGCTGAAATTTGGCTGTTTGATCTGAAATAAAAATCGCACCGGGGGCAATTTCTTAATTTTTCTCGACTGTGTCGGAATGGGCTCAAATTTGACAGGTTGATCGGAAACAAAAATCGCGCTGGGGGCAATTTCGTTATTTTTCGTGACTGTATCAGAATGGGCTAAAATTTGACAGGTTGATCGGAAACAAAAATCGCGCAGTTGGCAATTTCGTCATTTTTCGCGACTGTGTCAGAATGAGCTCAAATTTGACTGGTTGATCGGGAACAAAAACCGCGCCGAGTGTAATTTCGTCATTTTTCGCGACTGTGTCGGAATTGACTAAAATT
>NW_019258491.1:808-1084 GCF_002742605.1 Olea europaea var. sylvestris
TGACTGCGTCGGAATTGCCTAAAATTTGACAAGTTGATCGGAAACAAAAATCCCGCTGGGGGCAATTTCGTCATTTCTCGCGACGGTGTCGGAATGAGTTAAAATTTGACTGGTTGGTCGGATACAAAAATCGTACTGAGGGAATTTCGTCATTTTTCGCGACTGTGTAGGAATGGTCTCAAATTTGACAGGCTGATCGGGAACAAAAATCGCGCCGGGTTTAATTTCGTCATTTTTCGCGACTGTGTCGGAAATTGCTAAAATTTGACTAGTTGA
>NW_019258492.1:0-1084 GCF_002742605.1 Olea europaea var. sylvestris
AAGTTCTAGAGTTCATAGAAATAAATATTCTAGAAGAGTAGTAACAGGATCAAAACTTGGATCTACCATATTATCATCCAAGACGAATGATGTTTACCAGTTGTTAGCTCCTTTATTGTGCACGAACAAGAAAGAGACTAATTTTTTAGCTATATAGGATAAATGTTATTGATAACAAGATACGTGATTTAGTTTTGATTATTTATTTCAATTATATTGAAACGTTTTAGTGGAAATTAGACAGTAACGTGTGTTTAAAGATTACTTTTCAAAAATATGGTTCAAAGTTTAATTAATCATAAATCAGGTAATAATTATATATTTTAATATAATTATAATATTATAATTAATCGACCTCACCCAATTCATCTCCAATCTCATTTTAAAAATCTAAATCTCTCTCTATCTTCACTCTCTCCTCTCCCTTCTCTACGTTCTCTGTCATCGGTCTGACGATGCCAACATATTGCTCCATCGCTAGAGACACAATATGAGCTGGGCTCCAACAATCTATTCCAAATGCAAAGCTCGTGCAAACACCACCGCAGAGCTATAAAAGCGGAGATGTTCCGATTGCAGACGTCAAAGTTGGGCTACTAGGACTTGGGTCTCTCTCTTGGGCGGGGCATCAAGTACAAGTATCTTTACCGATTAACCAAGCCTAAAGTGGATTATTCCTTAGTCGATGTACTGAGCCGTCTTATTGGGGATAGCTGCAAATAGAGCTTTTGCACATTTTCGTTAATCCATGGGTGGCTCTGAGATTTCTTATGGGATCCGACGGTGCCGAGTGGAAGGACCGTCGCAAGACGTATTCTATCATAAGTCATTCCTGCCAAGAAAAAAAGTGATCTGCCAAAGCTATGGGATATAAAAATACATCGGTAGGAGAGTGTTTTGCCTTAGAAAGAAGCCCCCGTGCAAGCAGTGACCCGCAATAGTCCCTTGACCAACTCCAGGTCCAACAGAAGCAAGCCCTACAATTCACTCGTGGGATCCGAATAGTCCGGGGGACCACCACGCTTCTCTTTTCTCGAGAAACAAGTGGGCTTGGAAAGCCGTCGACTCCAACTACCGTCCATGT
>NW_019258493.1:0-1084 GCF_002742605.1 Olea europaea var. sylvestris
TACTGCATCACGTATATACTGAGCTGCATCACCAAGCATTCTCCTCAGTATAAAGTTCTAATGGTAGGACGTATTTTGGGTGGTATTGCCACGTCTCTCCTGTTTTCAGCATTTGAATCATGGCTCGTGGCAGAACACTTCAAGGTGAGGGATCTTGGATATAATGGCGAAAGTTAATTTGTGCAGTCTAACTATTTTGTTACTACATAATGTGTCAGTAGCTGTGTATTATGCAACCCCACAAAGTCAAAGTCCAATTTTATAACAAATTTGCTGAAAGATGGTTAAGTCTGGATTTTAGTTACTCTTGATCTTTGTAAATGTGACTTGTGAACCCAAATCACAATTTGATTGTATGTAGGATGGATGTGTTGCGGTGTGTGGATTTGTTTTATTCAAGACCTCTTTATATCCTAATGATTTCAAAATATTTGCCCTTTACTGACTCTTGATACCGCCCCCACTTATTTATTGGTCTCAAGCCACTTTCCTAATTCAGCTACGCTTCCCTCTCAAGCAATGACTGGCCCATCTGCCTCTTTCAGAAGATAATAATTAAGCCCCTCATTTGGTCGAGCTCAAACTCCGTGCTTTTCTACCTTTGGTTTGTGAAGATGTAATATTTAGTTCATTGAGTGGAAGCCTGTTTCTTTTATATCTGTAACATTAGCAAAGTTCACGGAATTACTCATTTACTACAGAAACTACTTAATTAGTTGATTGCTGATTCTAATTATTTCTGATTGCAATTTATTTCAATATATGTTTTCTCCAGAGAGGTTTCGATCAGCAGTGGCTCTCATTAACTTTTTCTAAGGCAATATTCCTTGGCAATGGTCTTGTTGCTATTCTCTCTGGGTTGTTTGGAAATCTACTAGTTGATACCTTAAGTCTTGGGCCAGTGTCACCCTTCGATGCTGCTGCTATCTTTCTAGCTATTGGAATGGCTGTTATATTATCATCATGGACTGAGAACTATGGGGACTCTTCGGAGAGCAAGGACTTGCTTACTCAGTTCAAGGGTGCAGCTGTAACAATTGCTTCAGGTAGATTTCTAGATATAACTCTATTCTGTATTATTTAC
>NW_019258494.1:0-1084 GCF_002742605.1 Olea europaea var. sylvestris
ATCGTGCCGGGGGCAATTTCGTCATTTTTCGCGACGGTGTCGGAATGGGCTAAAATTTGACAGGTTGATAGGAAACAAAAATCTTGCTGGAGGCAATTTAGTCATTTTTCGCGACGGTGTCGGAATGGGCTCAAATTTGACAGGTTGATCGGAAACAAAAATCGAGCCAGTGGCAATATCGTCATTTTTTGGGACGATGTCGGAATGGGCTAAAATTTGACAGGTAGATCGGAAATAAAAATCGTCCTGGGGGCAATTCCGTCATTTTTCGCGACAGTGTCGAAATGGGCTAAAATTTGGCAGGTTGATGGGAAACAAAAATTGCACAGAGGGCAATTTCGTCATTTTACGCAACGGCGTCGGAATGGGCTAAAATTTGACAGGTTGATCGGAAACAAAAATCGCGCCGGGAGCAATTTCGCCATTTTTCGCGACGGTGTCGGAATGGGCTAAAATTTGACAGGTTGATCGGAAACAAAAACCGCGCCAGGGGCAATTTCGTCATTTTTTGTGACGGTGTCGGAATGGGCTCGAATTTGACAGGTTGATCGGAACCAAAAATCGCGCCGGGGGCAATTTCGTCATTTTTTGTGACGGTGTCGGAATGGGCTAAAATTTGGCAGGTTGATGGGAAACAAAAGTTGCGTTGGGGGCAATTTCGTCATTTTACGTAACGGTGTCGGAATGGGCTAAAATTCGACAGGTTGATCGGAAACAAAAACCGCGTGAGGAGTAATTTCGTCATTTTTCACGACAGTGTCGGAATGGGCTAAAATTTGACGTGTTCATCGGAAACAAAAGCCGCGCCAGGGGCAGGTCGTTATTTTTCACGACGGTGTCGGAATGGGCAAAAATTTGACAGGTTGATCGGAAACAAAAATCTCGCTGGGGGCAATTTCTTCATTTTTCGCGACGGTGTCAAAATGGGATAAAATTTGACACGTTTATCGGAAACAAAAATCGCTCTGGGGGCAATTTCGTCATTTTTCGCGACGGTGTCTGAAAGGGCTCAAATTTAACAGGTTGATCGGAAAAAAAAATCGCGCCAGGGGGCAATTTCGTCATTTTTCGCGACGGTGTTGGA
>NW_019258495.1:0-1084 GCF_002742605.1 Olea europaea var. sylvestris
AGTGGCTAAGGTAATTTGTCAACTTTTAGGTCACATCTGCTCAAGCCATTCCTCAGAAATGGCCTTGTTACGTTGTATTGAAGCAAAAAAAAGTCTTGTTACATCACGCCGACAAGTTGGAAAATGATAGAAAATATTGCACTGGAATCACAAAATCTAAATTGGGCTATGCATATTTGAAGATTGGATTTCAAGAAAAATATGTTAAGAGAGAAATAAGCAAATGAAATTTATGCGATATCCACAGTTTCTATGTCATCGATGAACCAAGACGGAAAGATTTAACCTATGAAAAAATCAAAAGATGAGAAGAGACCAAAGAAGATAATAAAAGAGTAAAGACAATAAACCAGATAAGAGCGTATAAAAGAGTACAAAATATTCTTAACTTGCAAACCCTAATTACATGTATAAGTTTACATCACTCATACCATCGACCCAATAATATCAAAATAGATAGCCACACCACTTCGACTAGCAATTAGCTAACATAAAATACAAAAAGGAAATAACTAAGAGTAACGATATTTCCGAGGAGGGACAATACAAAAACCACAAATAACAACTTGTGACACTCAAAAGATAAAGACTAAAGGGCAATGAAAAGTCACATAAATTGGAATTATTTGTACTTGAAGCATCAAATGTACCACATTGTTACAAACAACAAAAGAAACCAATGAAGAATTGAATGTATGCCCTCCAAATATTTGTACTAATTCCTGTTTGGAAGTCAACGTTCAACAATTTAACCCCATTGATTCACATGCAAAACATCTGCCTTTGTCAAAATCATGCACTAGAAAAATACTACGTGTAATCCATGGTCTACTAAATAAGTAAGTTTGTGTTTTGCATGCAGTATTAGATGAGACCGAACAATATAATGATGTAGTCCCTTTTAATTCTCACTGTCGAGTACGTCATAGGAAAACGGATAGCTAGGCATCATGAACATTGCAATGACTAGTTTGTGTTTCAAATAAAATGAAACCCTTGATTGGGCTCCATTTTAATCAGGTTTTGGAAAAAAATATATTTTGGAATATTAGTTTTTTGAAAAATGTGTAGGTAAGAGTAACAA
>NW_019258496.1:0-1084 GCF_002742605.1 Olea europaea var. sylvestris
CGTCGAAGTGGGCTATTGTTAAGGCCATATACGAGCTCTCCTAGAGAAGAGGTCTTTTAAGACCGTAATTGGAAAAATGAGCCTGTTCATAACCCATCTTCTAATGCCGAGGAAGGGTAAGAGCATTGCTCAATTTTGTCCGAGGTTACTTGCTGTCTTGCTAGCATTAATAGTTTAAATTTCTTTGCAAGGCAACAAGACAGGCCTGACATATTCTTTATGAGATGGGTCGCTGAGGAGAAATAGAAGAAACCTCTGAGCTCCGGTTTGACTATGTACAAGAAACAATAAGGGGAGCTTGGTTGATTGTCCAAGTTGAACCCACCTCCTCCCCTAGGAAAAAAAGGAAAGGCGAAGGGGAAAGAGAAAGTTGAGCCTTCTGGAGGCGAGAAAAGGAGGAGGTTATCGGCCCTCGCCGCCTCTGAAGCGACAAACAATGATTGATGAGTCACTGAAGAAATTGATTGAGGCAGAGCCAATTTCTGTAATAAAAATAATCAAGCAAGAAGATGAGGGCCTCTTGAAGAGGTCAAGGAGTAGACAAGTTAGTCAGAGCTCCACTTCAGAGGACAAAGCCCAAAATCTTTTGGGTAGATCGGATGAGATTACCTCCGAGGTGTTGAAAATGCTTCCCGCTAAGGTCCAATCAGCGATAAAGGTATATCATAATTATTGGATAGACAATTTCTCCTCCTACGCTGAGACCTGTGACACAGTGGATATGGTAGAGGCGGGGCTCCATACGTAAACTCGGTTGCAAGGCTTCTTTGTAAATGCCCAGATGGACATTAAGAGGCTGCAAAGGCCTTCGAGGCCTCGAAGTTGAAGCTGGCTGAGCTAGAGTTAATAGTGGAGCAGCTGACTTCAACAAATAAGGACTTAACTACAGAAGTCCATCTTTGTCTATCCGAGATGAATGCTTTAACGAAGCGAGTCGAGAACTCTGATAATCTTCAGAAAATTGCTTTGAAGGCCTTGGAGGCGGCCAACAAAGAAAAGGCAGAATTGAAAGCCAAAGTGGAAGAGCTCACCACCGAGGCTGCAGATCTGAAGCAATAGCTCGAAGGGGCTGGGGCTGGGGCTG
>NW_019258497.1:0-29930 GCF_002742605.1 Olea europaea var. sylvestris
GAAAATGGTCAAACACGAAGTTATCACGAAATCTAAAACCACGTTTCATTGGCTCCATTCCAAACGAATTAGACTAGCAATTCACCAAAAACGAACAAACCCGAAGTTATCAAGAATTCAAAAACCACTTTTCATTGGCTCGATTTCAATCGAATTAGACTAGCCATTCGTCGAAAATGATCAAACCCGAAGTTATCATGGAATCAAAAACCACTTTTCAATGGCTCGATTCCAATCGAATTAAACTAGCAATTCGCCAAAAACGAACGAACCTAAAGTTATCATGAAATCAAAAACTACTTTTCATTAGCTCCATTCCAATCGAATTAGACTAGCAATTCGCCAAAAACGAACAAACCCGAAGTTACCATGAAATGGAAAACTACTTTTCATTGGCTCCATTCCAATCAAATTAGACTCCCAATTTGCGGAAAATGATCAAACCAAAAGTTATCATGAAATCAAAAACCACTTTTCATTGGCTCCATTCCAACCGAATTAGACTAGAAATTCGTCAAAAATGAACAAATCGGAAGTTATCATGGATTCAAAAGCCACTTTTCATTGGCTCGATTCCAATCGAATTAGACTAGCAATTTGCCGAAAACGATCAAATCCAAAGTTATCATGAAATCGAAAAACACTTTTCATTGGCTCGATTCCAATCGAATTAGAATAGCAATTTGCCAAAAACGAACAAACCCGAAGTTATCATGAAATCAAAACCACTTTTCAATGGCTCGATTACAAACAAATTGGTCTAGTAATTCGCCAAAAATGAACAAACCCAAAGTTACCATGAAATCAAAAGCCACTATTCATTGGCTCGAATCCAGTCGAATTAGACTAGCGATTCGCCGAAAATGATCAAACCCGAAGTTATGATGAAATCAAAAACCACTTTTCATTGGCTCGAATCCAATCGAATTAGACTAGCAATTGGCCGAGAACGACCAAACCCGAAGTTATCATGAAATCGAAAATCGCTTTTCATTGGCTCGATTCCAATCGAATTAGACTAGCAATTTTTCGAAAACGATCGAACCTGAAGTTATCACGAAATCAAAAGCCACTATTCATTGGCTCGATTCCAAACGAATTAGAATAGCAATTCGTCGAAATGGTCATACACGAAGTTATCATGAAATCAAAAACCACTTTTCATTGGCTCCATTCCAATCGAATTGGACTAGCAATTCGCCAAAAACGAACAAACGTAAAGTTATCGCGATATCAAAAACCACTTTTCATTGGCTCAATACCAATCGAATTTGACTAGCAATTCCCCAAAAGCAAACAAACCCGAAGTTATCATGAAATCAAAATCCACTTTTCATTGGCTCGATTCCAATTAATTTAGACTAGCACTTAGCCAAAAATGATCAAACCCGAAGTTATCATGAAATCAAAAACCACTTTTCATTTGCTCAATTCCAATCGAATTAGACTATCAATTCGCCGAAAATGAGCAAACCCGAAGTTATCATGAAATCGAAAACCACTTTTCAATAGCTCGATTCCAATCAAATTGGACTAGCAATTTTTCGAAAACGATCAAACCCAAAGTTATTACGAAATCGAAAGCCACTTTTCATTGGCTAGATTCCAAACGAATTAGACTAACAATTCGCCGAAAATGGTCAAACACGAAGTTATCATGAAATCAAAAACCACTTTTCATTGGCTCCATTCCAATCGAATTAGACTAGCAATTCGCCGAAAATGATCAAACCCAAAGTTCTCATGAAATTAAAAACTACTTTTCACTGGCTCGATTCCAATTGAATTAGACTATCAATTCACGAAAAACGAACAAACCCGAACTCATCATGAAATCAAAAACTACTTTCCATTGGCTCGATTCCAATCGAATTAGACAAGCATTTCGCCAAAAATGAACAAACCTGAAGTTATCATGAAATCAAAAACCACTTTTCATTGGCTCGAACCCAATCAACTTAGACTAGCAATTAGCCGAAAACGATCAAACCCGAAGTTATCATGAAATCGAAAACTACTTTTCATTGGCTCGACTCCAATCGAATTAGACTAGCAATTAGCCGAAAATGATCAAACCCGAAGTAATCATGAAATTAAAAACTACTTTTCATTGGCTCGACTCCAATCGAATTAGACTAGCAATTAGCCGAAAATGATCAAACCCGAAGTAATCATGAAATTAAAAACTACTTTTCATTGGCTCGATTCCAATTGAATTAGACTAGCAATTCGCGAAAAACGAACAAACCCAAACTTATCATGAAATCAAAAACTACTTTCCATTGGCTCGATTCCAATCGAATTAGACTAGCATTTTGCCAAAAATGAACAAGCCCGAAGTTATCATGAAATCAAAAATCACTTTTCATTGGTTTGATTCCAATCGAATTAGACTTGCAATTCGTCGAAAACGAACAAACCCGAAGTTGTCATGATATCAAAAACCACTTTTCATTGGCTCGATTCCAATCAAATTAGACTAGCAATTTTTCAAAAACGATCAAACCGGAAGTTATCACGAAATCGAAAGCCACTTTTCATTGGCTCGATTCCAAACGAATTAGACTAGCAATTCGTCGAAAATGGTCAAACACGAAGTTATCGTGAAGTCAAAAACCACTTTTCATTTGCTCCATTCCAATAGATTTAGACTAGCAATTCGTCGAAAATGATCAAACCCGAAGTTATTATGAAATGAAAAACTACTTTTCATTGGCTCGATTCCAATTGAATTAGACTAGCAATTCGCGAAAAACGAACAAACCCGAACTTATCATGAAATCAAAAACTACTTTCCATTGGCTCGGTTCCATTCGAATTAGACTAGCATTTCGCCAAAAATGAACAAACCCGAAGTTATCATGAAATTAAAAACCACTTTTCATTGGCTCGAATCCAATCAAATTGGACTCGCAATTTGCCGAAAGCGATCAAACCCAAACTTGTCATGAAATCAAAACCCACTTTTCATTGGCTCGATTTCAATCGAATTAGACTAGCAATTTTTCGAAAACGATCAAACCCAAAGTTATCACGATATCGAAAGCCACTTTTCATTGGCTCGATTCCAAACGAATTAGACTAGCAATTCGCCGAAAATGGTCAAACACGAAGTTATCATGAAATCAAAAACCACTTTTCATTGGCTCCATTCCAATCGAATTAGACTAGCAATTCGCCGAAAATGATCAAACCCGAAGTTATCATGTAATTAAAAACTACTTTTCATTGGCTCGATTCCAATTCAATTAGACTAGTAATTCTCGAAAAATGAACAAACCTGAACTGATCATGAAATCAAAAACTACTTTCCATTGGCTCGATTCCAATTGAATTAGACTAGCATAATTCACCTAGCATTTCGCCAACAATGAACAAGCCCGAAATTATCATGGAATCAAAAACCACTTTTCACTGGCTTGAATCCAATCGAATTAGACTAGCAATTAGCCGAAAACGATCAACCCGAAGTTATCATGAAATCAAAACCCACTTTTCATTGGCTCGACTCCAATCGAATTAGACTAGCAATTAGCCGAAAATGATCAAACCCGAAGTAATCATGAAATTAAAAACTACTGTTCGTTGGCTCGATTCCAATTGAATTAGACTAGCAATTCGCAAAAAATGAACGAACCCAAACTTATCATGAAATCAAAAACTACTTTCCATTGGCTCGATTCCAATCGAATTAGACTAGCATTTTGCCAAAAATGAACAAGCCCGAAGTTATCATGAAATCAAAAACCACTTTTCATTGGCTCGATTCCAATCGAATTAGACTAGCAATTCGTCAAAAACGAACAAACCCGAAGTTGTCATGAAATCAAAAACCCATTTTCATTGGCTCGATTCCAATCAAATTAGACTTGCAATTCGTCGAAAACGATCAAACCCGAAGTTATCACGAAATCGAAAGCCACTTTTCATTGGCTCGATTCCAAACGAATTAGACTAGCAATTCGTCGAAAATGGTCAAACACGAAGTTATCATGAAATCAAAAACCACTTTTCATTTGCTCCATTCCAATCGAATTAGACTAGCAATTCGCCGAAAATGATCAAACCCGAAGTTATTACGAAATGAAAACCTACTTTTCATTGGCTCGATTCCAATTGAATTAGACTAGCAATTCGCGAAAAACGAACAAACCCGAACATATCATGAAATCAAAAACTACTTTCCATTGGCTCGATTCCATTCGAATTAGACTAGCATTTCGCCAAAAATGAACAAACCCGAAGTTATCATGAAATCAAAAACCACTTTTCATTGGCTCGAATCCAATCAAATTGGACTCGCAATTTGCCGAAAGCGATCAAACCCAAACTTGTCATGAAATCGAAAACCACTTTTCATTGGCTCGATTTCAATCGAATTAGACTAGCAATTTTTCAAAAACGATCAAACCCAAAGTTATCACGATATCGAAAGCCACTTTTCATTGGCTCGATTCCAAACGAATTAGACTAGCAATTCGCGGAAAATGGTCAGACACGATGTCATCATGAAATCAAAAACCACTTTTCATTGGCTCCATTCCAATTGAATTAGACTAGCAATTCGCCGAAAATGATCAAGCCCGAAGTTATCATGTAATTAAAAACTACTTTTCATTGGCTCGATTCCAATTCAATTAGACTAGTAATTCACGAAAAACGAACAAACCCGAACTCATCATGAAATCAAAAACTACTTTCCATTGGCTCGATTCCAATCGAATTAGACTAGCATAATTAGACTAGCATTTCGCCAAAAGTGAACAAGCCCGAAGTTATCATGAAATAAAAAACCACTTTTCATTGGCTCGAATCCAATCGAATTAGACTAGCAATTTGTCGAAAACGACCAAACCCGAAGTTATCATGAAATCGAAAACCACTTTTCATTGGCTCGATTCCAATCGAATTAGACTAGCAATTTGTCGAAAACGATCAAACCCGAAGTTCTCATGAAATCGAAAACTACTTTTCATTGGCTCGATTCCAATCGAATTAGACTAGCAATTTCTTGAAAATGATCAAACCTGAAGTTATCACGAAATCAAATGCCACTATTCATTGGCTCGATTCCAAACAAATTAGAATAGCAATTCGTCGAAAATGGTCAAACACGAAGTTATCATGAAATCAAAAATCACTTTTCATTGGCTCCATTCCAATCGAATTACACCAACAATTCGCCAAAAACGAACAAACCCCAAGTTATCATGAAATCGAAACCCACTTTTCATTGGCTCGATTCCAATCAAATTAGACTAGCGATTTTTCGAAAACGATCAAACCCGAAGTTATCACGAATCGAAAACCACTTTTCATTGGCTCGATTCCAAACGAATTAGACTAGCAATTCGCCTAAAATGGTCAAACACAATGTTATCATGAAATCAAAAACCACTTTTCATTCGCTCAATTCTAATCGAATTAGACTAGCAATTCGTCGAAAATGGTCAAACACGAAGTTATCATGAAATCAAAAACCACTTTTCATTGGCTCCATTCCAATCGAATTAGACAAGCAATTCGCTGAAAACGATCAAACCCAAAGTTCTCAAGAAATTAAAAACTAATTTTCATTGGCTCAATTCCAATTGAATCAGACTAGCAATTCGCGAAAAACGAACAAACCCGAACTCATCATGAAATCAAAAACTACTTTCCATTGGCTCGATTCCAATCGAATTAGACAAGCATTTCGCCAAAAATGAACAAACCCGAAGTTATCATGAAATCAAAAACCACTTTTCATTGGCTTGAACGCAATCGAATTAGACTAGCAATTTGTCGAAAACAATCAAACCCGAAGTTATCATGAAATCGATAACCACTTTTCATTGGCTCGATTCCAATCGAATTAGACTAGCAATTAGCCGAAAACGATCAAACCCGAAGTTATCATGAAATCAAAACCCACTTGTCATGGGCTCGATTCCGATCGAATTAGACTAGCAATTAGCCGAAAATGATCAAACCCGAAGTTATCATGAAATCGAAAACCACTTTTCATTGGCTCGAATCCAATCGAATTAGACTAGCAATTTGCCGAAAACGATCAAACCCGAAGTTATCATGAAATCGAAAACCACTTTTCAATGGCTCGATTCCAATCGAACTAGACTAGCAATTTTTTGAAAACGATCAAACCCGAAGTTATCACGAAATCGAGAGCCACTATTCCTTGGCACGATTCCAAACGAATTAGATTAGCAATTCGCAGAAAATGGTCAAACATGAAGTTATCATGAAATCAAAAACCACTTTTCATTAGCTGCATTTCGATCGAATTAGACTAGCAATTCGCCAAAAATGAACAAACCTAAAGTTATCGTGATATCAAAAATCACGTTTCATTGGCTCCATACCAATCGAATTTGACTAGCAATTCCCCAAAAGCAAACAAACCCGAAGTTATCATGAAATCGAAATCCACTTTTCATTGGCTCGATTCCAATCGATTTAGACTAGCAATTAGCCGAAAATGATCAAGCCCGAAGTTATCATGAAATCAAAAACCACTTTTCATTGGGTCAATTCCAATCAAATTAGACTAGCAACTCGCCAAAAATGAACAAACTCGAAGTTATCATTAAATGAAAAGTTATTGGCTCGATTCCAATCGAATTAGACTAGGAATTCGCCGGAAACGAATAAACCCGAAGTTATCATGAAATGGAATACCACTTTTCATTAGCTCGATTCCAATCAAATTAGACTAGCAATTTTTCGAAAACGATCGAACCCGAAGTTATCACGAAATCGAAAGCCACTTTTCATTGGCTCGATTCCAAACGAATTAGACTAGCAATTCGTCTAAAATGGTCAAACACGAAGTTATCATGAAATCAAAAACCACTATTCATTTGCTCCATTCAAATCGAATTAGACTAGCAATTCGCCAAAAATGTACAAACCCGAAGTTATCATGAAATGACAAGTCATTGGCTCGATTCCAATCGAATTGGACTAGCAATTCGCCGAAAACGAACAAACCCGAAGTTATCATGAAATCGAAAACCACTTTTCATTGGCTCGATTCCAATCAAATTAGACTAGCATTTTTTCGAAAACGATCAAACCCGAAGTTATCACGAAATCGAAAGCCACTTTTCATTCGCTCGATTCCAAACGAATTAGTCTAGCAATTCGCCGAAAATGGTCAAACACGAAGTTATCATGAAATCAAAAACCACTTTTCATTGCCTCCATTCCAATCGAATTAGACTTGCAATTCGCCGAATACTATCAAACCAAAAGTTCTCATGAAATTAAAAACTACTTTTCATTGGCTCGATTCCAATTGAATTAGACTAGCAATTCGCGAAAAATGAACAAACCCGAACTCATCATGAAATCAAAAACTACTTTCCATTAGCTCGATTCCAATCGAATTAGACAAGCATTTCGTCGAAAGTGAGCAAACCCGAAGTTATCATGAAATGAAAAACCACTTTTCATTGGCTCGAACCCAATCTAATTAGACTAGCAATTTGTCGAAAATGATCATACCCGAAGTTATCATGAAATCGATAACCACTTTTCATTGGCTCGATTCCAATCGAATTAGACTAGCAATTAGCAGAAAACGATCAAACCCGAAGTTATCATGTAATCAAAACCCACTTTTAATTGGCTCGATTCCAATTGAATTAGACTAGCAATTAGCCGAAAATGATCAAACCCGAAGTAATCATGAAATTAAAAACAAGTATTCGTTGGCTCGATTCCAATTGAATTAGACAAGCAATTCGCAAAAAACGAACAAACCCAAACTTATCATGAAATCAAAAACTGCTTTCCATTGGCTCCATTCCAATCGAATTAGACTAGCATTTTCCCAAAAATGAACAAGCCTGAAGTTATCATGAAATCAAAAACCACATTTCATTGGCTCGATTCCAATCGAATTAGACTAGCAATTCGTCGAAAACGAACAAACCCGAAGTTGTCATGAAATCAAAAACCACTTTTCATTGGCTCGATTCCAATCAAATTAGACTAGCATTTTTTCGAAAACGATCAAACCCGAAGTTATCACGAAATCGAAAGCCAGTTTTCATTGGCTCGATTCCAAACGAATTAGACTAGCAATTCGTCGAAAATGGTCAAACACGAAGTTATCATGAAATCAAAAACCACTTTTCATTTGCTCCATTCCAATCGAATTAGACTAGCAATTTGCCGAAAATGATCAAACCCGAAGTTATTATGAAATGAAAAACTACTTTTCATTGGCTCGATTCCAATTGAATTAGACTAGCAATTCGCGAAAAACGAACAAACCCGAACTTATCATGAAATCAAAAACTACTTTCCATTGGCTCGATTCCATTCGAATTAGACTAGCATTTCGCCAAAAATGAACAAACCCGAAGTTATCATGAAATCAAAAACCACTTTTCACTGGCTCGAATCCAATCAAATTGGACTCGCAATTTGCCGAAAACGATCAAACCCAAAGTTGTCATGAAATCGAAAACCACTTTTCAATGGCTCGATGCCAATTCAATTAGACTAGAAGTTTTTTGAAAACGATCAAACCCGAAGTTATCCTGAAATCGAAAACCACTTTTCATTGGCTCGATTCCAAACGAATTGGACTAGCAATTCGTCGAAAATGGTCAAACACGATGTTATCATGTAATCAAAAACCACTTTTCATTGGCTCCATTCCAATCGAAATAGACTAGCAATTCGCCGAAAATGATCAAACCCGAAGTTATCATGTAATTAAAAACTACTTTTCATTGGCTCGATTCCAATTCAATTAGACTAGTAATTCGTGAAAAACGAACAAACCCGAACTCATCTTGAAATCAAAAACTACTTTCCATTGGCTCGATTCCAATCGAATTAGACTAGAATTTCGCCAAAAATAAACAAGCCCGAAGTTATCATGAAATCAAAAACCACTTTTCATTGGCTCGAATCCAATCGAATTAGACTAGAAATTTGTCGAAAACGACCAAACCCGAAGTTATCATGAAATCGAAAACCACTTTTCATTGGCTCGATTCCAATCGAATTAGACTAGCAATTTGTCAAAAACGATCAAACCCGAAGTTATCATGAAATCGAAAACCACTTTTCATTGGCTCGATTCCAATCGAATCAGACTAGCAATTTTTTGAAAACGATCAAACCTGAAGTTATCACGAAATCAAAAGCCACTATTCATTGGCTCGATTCCAAACAAATTAGAATAGCAATTCGCCGAAAATGGTCAAACACGAAGTTATCATGAAATCGAAAACCACTTTTCATTGGCTCCATTCCAATCGAATTACACTAACAATTCGCCAAAAACGAACAAACCTCAAGTTATCATGAAATCGAAAACCACTTTTCATTGGCTCGATTCCAATCGAATTAGACTAGCAATTTGTCAAAAACGATCAAACCCGAAGTTATCATGAAATCGAAAACCACTTTTCATTGGCTCGATTCCAATCGAATTAGACTAGCAATTTTTTGAAAACGATCAAACTCGAAGTTATCATGAAATCAAAAACCACTTTTCATTGGCTCCATTCCAATCGAATTAGACTAATATTTCGGTAAAAACGAGCAAACCTAAAGTTATCGTGATATCAAAAACCACTTTTCATTGGCTCCATACCAATCGAATTTGACTAGCAATTCCCCAAAAGCAAACAAACCCGAAGTTATCATGAAATCGAAAACCACTTTTCATTGGCTCGATTCCAATCGAATTAGACTAGCAATTTTTTGAAAACGATCAAACTCGAAGTTATCATGAAATCAAAAACTACTTTCCAATGGCTCGATTCCAATCGAATTAGACTAGCAATTTTTTGAAAACGATCAAACTCGAAGTTATCATGAAATCAAAAACTACTTTCCAATGGCTCGATTCCAATCGAATTAGACTAGCAATTCGTCGAAAATGGTCAAACACGAAGTTATCATGAAATCAAAAACCACTTTTCATTGGCTCCATTCCAATCGAATTAGACTAGCAATTCGTCGAAAACTATCAAACCCAAAGTTCTCATGAAATTAAAAACTACTTTTCATTGGCTCGATTCCAATTGAATTAGACTAGCAATTCGCGAAAAATGAACAAACCCGAACTCATCATGAAATCAAAAACTACTTTCCATTGGCTCGATTCCAATCGAATTAGACAAGCATTTCGCCGAAAGTGAGCAAACCCGAAGTTATCATGAAATCAAAAACCACTTTTCATTGGCTCGAACCCAATCTAATTAGACTAGCAATTCGCCGAAAATAATCAAACACGAAGTTATCATGAAATCGATAACCACTTTTCATTGGCTCGATTCCAATCGAATTAGACTAGCAATTAGCAGAAAACGATCAAACCCGAAGTTATCATGAAATCAAAACCCACTTTTCATTGGCTCGATTCCAATCGAATTAGAGTAGCATTTCTCCAAAAACGAACAACCCGAAGTTATCATGAAATTGAAAACCACTTTACATTGGCTCGATTCCAACCGAATTAGACAGTAATTTTTTGAAAACGATCAAACTCGAAGTTATTATGAAATCGAAATCCCCTTTTCATTGGCTCGATTCCAATCGAATTAGAGTAGCATTTCTCCAAAAACGAACAACCCGAAGTTATCATGAAATCAAAAACCGCTTTTCATTGGCTCGAATCCAATCGAATTAGACTAGCAATTTGCCGAAAATGATCAAACCCGAAGTTATCATGAAATCGAAAACCGCTTTTCAATGGCTCGATGCCAATTCAATTAGACTAGAAGTTTTTTGAAAACGATCAAACCCGAAGTTATCCTGAAATCGAAAACCACTTTTCATTGGCTCGATTCCAATCGAATTAGACTAGCAATTTTTTGAAAACGATCAAACTCGAAGTTATTATGAAATCAAAAACCACTTTTCATTGGCTCCATTCCAATCGAATTAGACTAATAATTCGGTAAAAACGAGCAAACCTAAAGTTATCGTGATATCAAAAACCACTTTTCATTGGCTCCATACCAATCGAATTTGACTAGCAATTCCCCAAAAGCAAACAAACCCGAAGTTATCATGAAATCGAAAACCACTTTTCATTGGCTCGATTCCAATAAAATTAGACTAGCAATTTTTCGAAAACGATCAAACCCGAAGTTATCACGAATCGAAAACCACTTTTCATTGGCTCGATTCCAAACGAATTAGACTAGCAATTCGCCTAAAATGGTCAAACACGATGTTATCATGAAATCAAAAACCACTTTTCATTCGCTCCATTCTAATCGAATTAGACTAGCAATTCGTCGAAAATGGTCAAACACGAAGTTATCATGAAATCAAAAACCACTTTTCATTGGCTCCATTCCAATCGAATTAGACTAACAATTCGCCGAAAACTATCAAACCCAAAGTTCTCATGAAATTAAAAACTACTTTTCATTGGTTCGATTTCAATTGAATTAGACTAGCAATTCGCGAAAAATGAACAAACCCGAACTCATCATGAAATCAAAAACTACTTTCCATTGGCTCGATTCCAATCGAATTAGACAAGCATTTCGCCGAAAGTGAGCAAACCCGAAGTTATCATGAAATCAAAAACCACTTTTCATTGGCTCGAACCCAATCTAATTAGACTAGCAATTTGTCGAAAATGATCAAACCCGAAGTTATCATGAAATCGATAACCACTTTTCATTGGCTCGATTTCAATCGAATTAGACTAGCAATTAGCAAAAAACGATCAAACCCGAAGTTATCATGAAATCAAAACCCACTTTTCATTGGCTCGATTCCAATCGAATTAGACTAGCAATTAGCAAAAAACGATCAAACCCGAAGTTATCATGAAATCAAAACCCACTTTTCATTGGCTCGATTCCAATCGAATTAGACTAGCAATTAGCAAAAAACGATCAAACCCGAAGTTATCATGAAATCAAAACCCACTTTTCATTGGCTCGATTCCAATCGAATTAGACTAGCATTTCGCCAAAAATGAACAAGCCCGAAGTTATCATGAAATCAAAAACCACTTTTCATTGGCTCGAATCCAATCGACTTAGACTAGCACTTTGCCGAAAATGATCAAACCCGAAGTTATCATGAAATCGAAAACCACTTTTCAATGGCTCGATGCCAATTGAATTAGACTAGAAGTTTTTGGAAAACGATCAAACCCGAAGTTATCACGAAATCGAAAGCCACTATTCATTAGCTCGATTCCAAACGAATTAGACTAGCAATTCGTCGAAAATGGTCAAACACGAAGTTATCATGAAATCAAAAACCACTTTTCATTGGCTCCATTCCAATCGAATTAGACTAATAATTCGCCAAAAACGAACAAACCTAAAGTTATCGTGATATCTAAAACCACTTTTCATTGGCTCCATACCAATCGAATTTGACTAGCAATTCCCCAAAAGCAAACAAACCCGAAGTTATCATGAAATCAAAATCCACTTTTCATTGGCTCGATTCCAATCGATTTAGACTAGCAATTGGCCGAAAATGATCAAACCCGAAGTTATCATGAAATCAAAAACAACGTTTCATTGGCTCAATTCCAATCGAATTAGACTAGCAATTCGCCAAAAATGTACAAACCCGAAGTTATCATTGAATGGAAAGTCATTGGCTCGATTCCAATCGAATTGGACTAGCAATTCTCCAAAAATGAACAAACCCGAAGTTATCATGAAATCGAAAACCACTTTTCATTGGCTCGGTTCCAATCAAATTAGACTAGCATTTTTTCGAAAACGATCAAACCCGAAGTTATCACGAAATCGAAAGCCACTTTTCATTCGCTCGATTCCAAACGAATTAGACTAGCAATTCGCCGAAAATGGTCAAACACGAAGTCATCATGAAATCAAAAACTACTTTTCATTTGCACCATTCCAATCGAATTAGACTAGCAATTCGCCGAAAATGGTCAAACACGAAGTTATCATGAAATCGAAAACCACTTTTCATTGGCTCCATTCCAATCGAATTAGACTAGCAATTCGCCGAAAACTATCAAACCCCAAGTTCTCATGAAATTAAAAACTACTTTTCAATGGCTCTATTCCAATTGAATTAGACTAGCAATTCGCGAAAAATGAACAAACCCGAACTCATCATGAAATCAAAAACTACTTTCCATTGGCTCGATTCCAATCGAATTAGACAAGCATTTCGCCGAAAGTGAGCAAACCCGAAGTTATCATGAAATTAAAAACCACTTTTTATTGGCTCGAACCCAATCTAATTAGACTAGCAATTTGCCGAAAATGATCAAACCCGAAGTTATCATGAAATCGATAACCACTTTTCATTAGCTCGATTCCAATCGAATTAGAGTAGCAATTAGCAGAAAACGATCAAACCCGAAGTTATCATGAAATCAAAACCCACTTTTCATTGGCTCGATTCCAATCGAATTAGACTAGCAATTAGCCAAAAATGATCAAACCCGAAGTTATCATGAAATTAAAAACTACTTTTCATTGGCTCGATTCCAATTGAATTAGACTAGCAATTCGCGAAAAACGAACAAACCCAAACTTATCATCAAATCAAAAACTACTTTCCATTGGCTCGATTCCAATCGAATTAGACTAGCATTTCTCCAAAAATGAACAAGCCCGAAGTTATCATGAAATCAAAAACCACTTTTCATTGGCTCGATTCCAATCGAATTAGACTAGCAATTCGCCGAAAATGAACAAACCCGAAGTCGTCATGAAATCGAAAACAACTTTTCATTGGCTCGATTCCAATCAAATTAGACTGGCAATTTTTCGAAAACGAACAAACTCGAAGTTATCACGAAATCGAAAGCCACTTTTCATTGGCTCGATTCCAAATGAATTAGACTAGCAATTCGTCGAAAATGGTCAAACACGAAGTTATCATGAAATCAAAAGCCACTTTTCATTTGCTCCATTCCAATCGAATTAGACTAGCAATTCGCCGAAAATGAACAAACCCGAAGTCGTCATGAAATCGAAAACAACTTTTCATTGGCTCGATTCCAATCAAATTAGACTAGCAATATTTCGAAAACGATCAAACTCGAAGTTATCACGAAATCGAAAGCCACTTTTCATTGGCTCGATTCCAAATGAATTAGACTAGCAATTCGCCGAAAATGGTCAAACACGAAGTTATCATGAAATCAAAAGCCACTTTTCATTTGCTCCATTCCAATCGAATTAGACTAGCAATTCACCGAAAACGATCAAACCCGAAGTTATCATAAAATGAAAAACTACTTTTCATTGGCTCGATTCCAATTGAATTAGACTAGCAATTCGCGAAAAACGAACAAACCCGAACTTATCATGAAATCAAAAACTACTTTCCATTAGCTCGATTCCAATCGAATTGGACTAGCATTTCGCCAAAAATGAACAAACCCGAAGTTATCATGAAATCAAAAACCACTTTTCATTGGCTCAAATCCAATCAAATTGGACTAGCAATTTGCCGAAAACGATCAAACCCGAAGTTGTCATGAAATCGAAAACTACTTTTCATTGGCTCGATTTCAATCAAATTAGACTGGCAATTTTTCGAAAACGATCAAACTTGAAGTTATCACGAAATCGAAAGCCACTTTTCATTAGCTTGATTCCAAACGATTTAGACTAGCAATTCGTCGAAAATGGTCAAACACGAAGTTATGATGAAATCAAAAACCACTTTTCATTGGCTCCATTCCAATCGAATTAGACTAGCAATTCGCCAAAAACGAACAAACCCGAAGTTATCATGAAATGAAAAGTCATTGGCTCGATTCCAATCGAATTAGACTAGCAATTCGCCGAAAACGAACAAACCCGAAGTCGTCATGAAATCGAAAACAACTTTTCATTGGCTCGATTCCAATCAAATTAGACTAGCAATATTTCGAAAACGATCAAACTCGAAGTTATCACGAAATCGAAAGCCACTTTTCATTGGCTCGATTCCAAATGAATTAGACTAGCAATTCGCCGAAAATGGTCAAACACGAAGTTATCATGAAATCAAAAACCACTTTTCATTGGCTCGATTCCAATCGAATTAGACTAGCAATTCGCCGAAAATGGTCAAACACGAAGTTATCATGAAATCAAAAACCACTTTTCATTGGCTCGATTCCAATCGAATTAGACTAGCAATTCGCCGAAAATGGTCAAACACGAAGTTATCATGAAATCAAAAACCACTTTTCATTGGCTCGATTCCAATCGAATTGGACTAGCATTTCGCCAAAAATGAACAAACCCGAAGTTATCATGAAATCAAAAACCACTTTTCATTGGCTCGAATCCAATCATATTGGACTAGCAATTTGCCGAAAACGATCAAACCCGGAGTTCTCATGAAATCAAAAACCACTTTTCATTGGCTCGATTTCAATCAAATTAGACTGGCAATTTTTCGAAAACGATCAAACCTGAAGTTATCACGAAATCGAAAGCCACTTTTCATTAGCTTGATTCCAAACGATTTAGACTAGCAATTCGTCGAAAATGGTCAAACACGAAGTTATGATGAAATCAAAAACCACTTTTCGTTGGCTCCATTCCAATCGAATTAGACTAGCAATTCGCCAAAAACGAACAAACCCGAAGTTATCATGAAATGAAAAGTCATTGGCTCGATTCCAATCGAATTAGACTAGCAATTCGCCGAAAACAAACAAACCCGAAGTTATCATGAAATCGAAAACAACTTTTCATTGGCTCGATTCCAATCAAATTAGACTAGAAATTAGCTAAAAAAGATCAAACCCGAAGTTATCATGAAATCGAAAACCACTTTTCATTGGCCCAATTCCAATCGAATTAGACTAGCAATTTGTCGAAAATGATCAAACCCGAAGTTATCACGAAATCGAAAGCCACTATTCATCGGCTCGATTCCAAACGAATTAGACTAGCAATTCGCCAAAAATGAACGTACCCGTAGTTATCAAGAATTCAAAAACCACTTTTCATTGGCTCGATTCCAATCGGATTAGACTAGCCATTCGTCGAAAATGATCAAACCCGAAGTTATCATGGAATCAAAAACCACTTTTCATTGGCTCGATTCCAATCGAATTAAACTAGCAAATCGCCAAAAATGAACGAACCTAAAGTTATCATGAAATCAAAAACTACTTTTCATTGGCTCCATTCCAATCGAATTAGACTAGCAATTAGCCAAAAATGAACAAACCCGAAGTTACCATGAAATCGAAAACCACTTTTCATTGGCTCCATTCCAATCAAATTAGACTCGCAATTTGCGAAAATGATCAAACCAGAAGTTATCATGAAATCAAAAACTAATTTTAATTGGCTCCATTCCTACCGAATTAGACTAGAAATTGGCCAAAAACGAACAAACCCGAAGTTATCATGAATTCAAAAGCCACTTTTCATTGGCTCGATTCCAATCGAATTAGACTAGCTATTTGCCGAAAACGATCAAATCTAAAGTTATCATGAAATCGAAAAACACTTTTCATTGGCTCGATTCCAATCGAATTAGAATAGAAATTTGCCGAAAATGATCAAACCCGAAGTTATCATGAAATCAAAAACCACTTTTCATTGGCTTGATTCCAATCGAACTAGATTGGTGATTCGCCAAAAACGAACAAACCCGAAGTTATCATGAAATCAAAACCACTTTTCAATGGCTCGAGTACAAACGAATTAGACTAGTAATTCGCCAAAAATGAACAAACCCGAAGTTGTCATGTAACCAAAAACCACTTTTCATTGGCTCGATTCTAATCGAATTAGACTAGCAATTCGTCAAAAATGATCAAACCCATAGTTATCATGAAATCGAAAACCACTTTTTATTGGCTCGATTCCAATCGAATTAGACTAGCAATTAGCCGAAAATGATCAAACCCATAGTTATCATGAAATCAAAAACCACTTTTTATTGGCTCGATTCCAATCGAATTAGACTAGCAATTAGCCGAAAACGGTCAACCCCGAAGTTATCATGAAATCAAAAACCACTTTTCATTGGCTCCATGCCAATCGAATTAGACTAGCAATTAGCCGAAAACGATCAAACCAGAAGTTATCATGAAATCAAAAACCACTTTTCATTGGCTCCATTCCAGCCAAATTAGACTAGCAATTCGCCAAAAACGAACAAACCCGAAGTTATCATGAAATCGAAAGCCACTTTTCAATGGCTCGATTCCAATCGAATTAGATTGGCAATTCGCCGAAAACGAACAAACCCGAAGTTATCATGAAATCGAAAGCGACTTTTCATTGGCTCGATTCTAATCAAATTAGACTAGCAATTTGCTGAAAACGAACAAACTCGAAGTTATCATGAAATCGAAAACCACTTTTCATTAAGTCGATTCCAATCGAATTAGTCTAGTAATTTGCCGAAAAGGATCAAACCCGAAGTTGTCATGAAATCATAAACAACTCTTCATTGGCTCAATTCCAATCAACTTAGACTACTAATTCGCCAAAAACGAACAAACCCTTAGTTGTCATGAAATCGAAAACCACTTTTCATTGGCTCCATTCCAATCGAATTACACTAACAATTCGCCAAAAATGAACAAACCCCAAGTTATCATGAAAACAAAAACCACTTTTAATTGGCTCGATCCCAATCGAATTAGACTTGCAATTAGCCACAAATGATCAAACTCGAAGTTATTATGAAATCAAAAACCACTTTTCATTGGATCCATTTCAATCGAATTAGACTAGCAATTCGCCAAAAATGAACAAACCCGAAGTTATCATGAAATCAAAAACCACTTTTCATTAGCTTGATTCCAATCGAATTAAACTAGCAATTAGCCGAAAACGATCAAACCCGAAGTTATCAAGAAATCAAAAACCACTTATCATTGTCTCCATTCCAATCAAATTAGACTAGCAATTCGCCGAAAATGATCAACCCCGAAGTTATCATTAAATCAAAAACTACTTTTCATTGGCTCGATTCCAATTGAATTTGATTAGCAATTCGCGAAAAACGAACAAACCCTAAGTTATCATGAAATTAAAAACTGCTTTCCATTGGCTCGATTCCAATCGAATTAGACTGGCATTTCGCCAAAAAATGAACAAACCCGAAGTTATCATGAAATCAAAAACCACTTTTCATTGGCTCGATTCCAATCCAATTAGACTATCAATTTGTCGAAAACGATCAAACCCGAAGTTATCACGAAATCAAGAACCAACTTTCATTGGCTCGATTCCAATCGAAATAGACTAGCAATTAGCCGAAAATGATCAAACCCGAAGTTATCATGAAATCAAAATCCACTTTCCATTGGCTTGATTCCAATCGATTTAGACTAGCAATTCGTCGAAAATGATCAAACTCGAAGTTATCACGAAATCAAAAACCACTTTTCATTGGCTCAATTCCAGTCGAATTAGACTAGCAATTCGCCAAAAATGAACAAACCCAAAGTTATCATGAAATCGAAAACCACTTTTCATTGGCTCGATTCCAATCAAATTAGACTTGCAATTTTTCAAAAACGATCAAACCCGAAGTTATCACGATATCGAAAGCCACTTTTCATTGGCTCGATTCCAAACGAATTAGACTAGCAATTCGCCGAAAATGATCAAACACGAAGTTATCATGAAATCAAAAACAACTTTTCATTGGCTCCATTCCAATAGTATTAGACTAGCAATTTGCCTAAAATGATCAAACCCGAAGTTATCATGAAATTAAAAACTACTTTTCATTGACTCGATTCCAATTCAATTAGACTATTAATTAGCGAAAAAAGAACAAACCCGAACTTATCATGAAATCAAAAACTACTTTCCATTGGCTCGATTCCAATCGAATTAGACTAGAATTTCGCCAAAAATGAACAAGCTCGAAGTTATCATGAAATCAAAAACCACTTTTCATTGGCTCGAATCCAATTGAATTAGACTAGCAATATGCCGAAAATGATCAAACCCGAAGTTATCATGAAATCAAAAACCACTTTTCATTGGCTCGATTTCAATCGAATTAGACTAGCAATTTTTCGAAAACGATCAAACCCGAAGTTATCACGAAATCGATAGCCACAATTCGTTGGCTCGATTCCAAACGAATTAGACTAGCAATTCGCCGAAAATGGTCAAATCCGAAGTTATCATGAAATTAAAAACCACTTTTCATTGGCTCCATTCCAATCGAATTAGACTAGCAATTCGTCAAAAATGATCAAACCCGAAGTTATCATGAAATCAAAAACCACTTTTCATCGGCTCGATTCCAATCGAATAAGACTAACCATTCATCGAAAATGATCAAACCCGAAGTTATCATGAAATCAAAAACCACTTTTCATTGGCTCGATTCCAATCGAATTAGACTAGCCATTCGTCGAAAATGATCAAACCCGAAGTTATCATGAAATCAAAAACCACTTTTCATTGGCTCGATTCCAATCGAATTAGACTAGCAATTTTTCGAAAATGATCAAACCCGAAGTTATCACGAAATCGATAGCCACAATTTGTTGGCTCGATTCCAAACGAATTAGACTAGCAATTCGTCGAAAATGGTCAAACACGAAGTTATCATGAAATCAAAAAGCACTTTTCATTAGCTCCATTCCAATCGAATTAGACTAGCAATTCGACAAAAATGAACAAACACGAAGTTATCATGAAATCGAATACCAATTTTCATTGGCTCCATTCCGATCGAATTAGACTAACGACTCGCCAAAAACGAACAAACCCGAAGTTATCATGAAATCAAAAACCACTTTTCATTGGCTCCATTCCAATTGAATTAGACAAGCAATTCGCCAAAAACGAACAAACCCGAAGTTATCATGAAATCGAAAACCACTTTTCATTGGCTCGATTCCAATCGAATTAGACTAGCGTTTCGCTGAAAATGAACAAACCCGAAGTTATCATGAAATCGAAAACCACTTTTCTTATGCCGATTCCAATCGAATTAGACTTGCAATTTGCTGAAAACGAACAAACCCAAAGTTATCATGAGATCGAAAATCACTTTTCATTGGCTCGATTCCAATCGAATTAGACTAGCAATTCGTCGAAAAGGATCAAACCCGAAGTTATCAAGAAATCAAAAACAACTTTTCATTGGCTCGATTCCAATCGAATTAGACTAGCTATTCGCCAAAAACGAGCAAAGCTGAAGTTATCATGAAATAAAAAACCACTTTTCATTGGCTCGATTCCAATCGAATTAGACTAACAATTCGCCGAAAATGATCAAACCCGAAGTTATCATGAATTCAAAAACCACTGTTCATTGGCTCGATTCCAATCGAATTAGACTAGCAATTCGCCAAAAATGAACAAACCCAAAGTTATCATGAAATCGAAAACCACTTTTCAATGGCTCGATTCGAATCGAATTAGACTAGCAATTCGTCGAAAACGAACAAACCTGAAGTTATCAAGAAATCGAAAACAACTTTTCATTGGCTCGATTCCAATCAGATTACACTAGCAATTTGCTTAAAACGAACAAACTCGAAGTTATCATGTAATCGAAAAACACTTTATTTGGCTCGATTCCAATCGAATTAGACTAGCAATTCGTCGAAAACGAACAAACCTGAAGTTATCTTGAGATCAAAAACCACTTTTCATTGGCTCGATTCCAGTCGAATTAGTCTAGCAATTCACAAAAAATGAACAACTCCGAAGTTATCATGAAATCAAAAACCACTTTTCATTGCCACGATTCTAATCGAATTAGACTAGCAATTTTTCGTAAACGATCAAACCCGAAGTTATCATGAAATCAAAATCTACTTTCCAATGGCTCAATTCCAATTGAATTAGACTAGCATTTCGCCAAAAATGAACAAACCCGAAGTTATCGTGAAATCAAAACAACTTTTCATTGGCTTGATTCCAATCGAATTAGACTAGCATTTTGCCAAAAATGATCAAACCCAAAGTTATCATGAAATCAAAAACCACTTTTCATTGGGTCAATTCCAGTCGAATTAGACTAGCAATTTTTCGAAAATGATCAAGCCTGAAGTTATCATGAAATCGAAAACCCCTTTTCATTGGCTCGATTCCAATCGAATTAGACTAGTAATTCGCCGAAAAGGATCAAACTTGAAGTTATCATGAAATCAAAAACAACTTCACATTGGCTCGATTCCAATCGAATTAGACTAGCAATTCGCCAAAAATGAAAAAAGACGAAGTTATCATGAAATAAAAAATCACTTTTCATTGGCTCGATTCCAATCGAATCAGACTAGCAATTTGTCGAAAATGATCAAACTCGAAGTTATCATGAAATCAAAAACCACTTTTCATTGGCTCGATTCCAATCGAATTAGACTAGCAATTCTCCAAAAAAGAACAAACCTAAAGTTATAATGAAATCAAAAACCACTTTTCATTGGCTCCATTCCATTCGAATTAGACTAGCAATTCGACGAAAATGAACAAAACCGAAGTTATCATGAAATCAAAAACCACTTTACATTGGCTCGATTCCAATCGAATTAGCCTAGCCATTCACCGAAAATGATAAAACCCGAAGTTATCATGAAATCATAAACAACTTTTCATTAGCTCAATTCCAATCGAATTAGACTAGCAATTCGCCAAAAACGAACAAACCCGTGGTTATCATTATCATGAAATCGAAAACCACTTTTCATTGGCTCCATTCCAATCGAATTAGACTAACAACTCTTCAAAAACGAACAAACCCGAAGTTATCATGAAATCAAAAACCACTTTTTATTGGCTCCATTTCAATCGAATTAGACAAGCAATTCGCCAAAAACGAACAAACCCGAAGTTATCATGAAATCGAAAACCACTTTTCATTGGCTCGATTCCAATCGAATTAGACTAGCAATTCGCCAAAAACGAACAAACCCGAAGTTATCATGAAATCGAAAACCACTTTTCATTGGCTCGATTCCAATCGAATTAGACTAGCAATTCGCCGAAAACAAACAAACCCGAAGTTATCATGAAATTGAAAACCACTTTTCATAGGCTCGATTCAAATCAAATTAGGCTTGCAATTCGCCAAAGATGAACAAACCCGAAGTTATCATGAAATCAAAAACCACTTTTCATTGGCACCATTCCAATCGAATTCGACTTGCAATTCGCCAAAAACGAACACACCCGAAGTTATCATGAAATTGAAAACCACTTTTCATATGCTCGATTCCAATCGAATTAGACTTGCAATTTGTCGAAAACAAACAAACCAGAAGTTATCATGAAATCGAAAACCACTTTTCATTGGCTCGATTCCAATCGAATTAGACTAGCAATTCGCAAAAAATGAACAAACCCGAAGTTATCATGAAATCAAAAACCTCTTTTCATGGCCTCGATTCTAATTGAACTAGGATAGCATTTTGCAAAAAATGATCAAACCCGAAGTTATCATGAAATCAAAAACCACTTTTCATTGGCACAATTCCAATCGAATTCGACTTGCAATTCGCCGAAAACGAACAAACCCGAAGTTATCATGAAATTGAAAACCACTTTTCATTGCTTCAATTCCAATTGAATTAGACTTGCAATTCGCCAAAGATGAACAAACCCGAAGTTATCATAAAATCAGAAAGCACTTTTCATTGGCTCCATTCCAATCGAATTAGACTAGCAATTCGCCAAAACAAACAGGCCCGAAGTTATCATGAAATCGAAAACCACTTTTCATAGGCTCGATTCCAATCGAATTAGCCTTGCAATTTGCCGAAAACGAACAAACCCGAAGTTATCATGAAATCGAAAATCACTTTTCATTGGCTCGATTCCAATCGAATTAGACTAGCAATTCGAAAAAATGAACGAACCTAAAGTTATCATGAAATCAAAAACCTCTTTTCATTGCCTCGATTCTAATCTAATTAGGATAGCATTTCGCAAAAAATGATCAAACCCGAAGTTATCATGAAATCAAAAACTACTTTCCATTGGCTCAATTCCAATCGAATTAGACTAGCATTTCGCCAAAAATGAACAAACCCGAAGTTATCATGAAATTGAAAACCACTTTTCATTGGTCCAATTCCAATCTAATTAGACTTGCAATTCGCCAAAGTCGAACAAACCCAAAGTTATCATAAAATCAGAAAGCACTTTTCATTGGCTCGATTCCAATCGAATTAGACTAGCAATTCACCAAAAACAAACAAGCCCGAAGTTATCATGAAATCGAAAACCACTTTTCATTGGCTCGTTTCCAATCGAATTAGGCTTGCAATTCGCGAAAGGCGAACAAACCCGAAGTTATCATGAAATCAAAAACCAGTTTTCATTGGAACCATTCCAATCGAATTCGACTTGCAATTCGCCAAAAACGAACAAACCCAAAGTTATCATGAAATCGAAAACCACTTTTCATATGCTCAATTCCAATCTAATTAGACTTGCAATTTGTCGAAAATGAACAAACCCGAAGTTATCATGAAATCGAAAACCACTTTTCATTGGCTCGATTCCAATCGAATTAGACTAGCAATTCGCAAAAAATGAACAAACCTGAAGTAATCGTGAAATCAAAACCCTCTTTTCATTGCCTCGATTCTAATCGAATTAGGATAGCATTTCGCAAAAAATGAACAAACCCGAAGTTATTATGAAATCAAAAGATGCTTTCCATTGGCTCAATTCCAATAGAATTAGACTAGCATTTCGCCAAAAATGAACAAACCCGAAGTTATCATGAAATTGAAAACCACTTTTCATTGGTTCAATTCCAATCGAATTAGACTTGCAATTCACCAAAGACGAACAAACCCGAAGTTATCATAAAATCAGAAAGCACTTTTCATTGGCTCAATTCCAATCGAATTAGACTAGCAATTCGCCTAAAACGAACAAACCTGAAGTTTTAATGAAATCGAAAACCACTTTTCATAGGCTCGATTCCAATCGAATTAGACTTGCAATTTGCCGAAAACGAACAAACCCGAAGCTATCATGAAATCGAAAACCACTTTTAATTGCCTCGATTCCGATCGAATTAGACCAGATATTCGCAAAAAATGAACAAACCCGAAGTTATCATGAAATCAAAAACTACTTTCCATTGGCTCAATTCCAATCGAATTAGACTAGCATTTTGCCAAAAATGAACAAACCCGAAGTTATCAAGAAATTGAAAACCACTTTTCATTGGTTCGATTCCAATCGAACTAGACTTGCAATTCGCCAAAGACGAACAAACCCGAAGTTATCATAAAATCAGAAAGCACTTTTCATTGGCTCCATTCCAATCGAATTAGACTAGCAATTCACCAAAAACGAACAAACCCGAAGTTATCATGAAATCGAAAACCACTTTTCATAGGCTCGATTCCAATCGAATTAGACTTGCAATTTGCCGAAAACGAACAAACCCGAAGCTATCATGAAATCGAAAACCACTTTTAATTGCCTCGATTCCGATCGAATTAGACTAGATATTCGCAAAAAATGAACAAACCAGAAGTTATCATGAAATCAAAAACTACTTTCCATTGGCTCAATTCCAATCGAATTAGACTAGCATTTTGCCAAAAATGAACAAACCCGAAGTTATCAAGAAATTGAAAACCACTTTTCATTGGTTCGATTCCAATCGAATTAGACTTGCAACTCGCCCAAGACGAACAAACCCGATGTTACCAGTAAATCAAAAATCACTTTTCATTGGCTCCATTCCAATCGAATTAGACTAGCAATTTGCCAAAAACCAGAAAACCCGAAGTTATCATGAAATCGAAAACCACTTTTCATAGGCTCAATTCCAATCGAATTAGACGTGCAATTTGCCGAAAATGAACAAAATCGAAGTTATCAGGAAATCGAAAACCACTTCTCATTGGCTCGATTCCGATCGAATTGGACAGGCAATTCTCAAAAAATGAACAAACCCGAAGTTATCATGAAATCAAAAACCACTTTTCATTGCCTCGATTCTAATCGAATTAGACTAGCATTTCGCAAAAAACAAACAAACCCGAAGTTATCATGAAATCCAAAACTACTTTCCATTCGCTCGATTCCAATCGAATTAGATTGGCATTTCGCCAAAAAAGAACAAACCCGTATTTATCATGAAATCAAAAACCACTTTTCATTGGTTCGATTCCAATCAAATTAGATTCGCAATTTTTTGAAAATGATCAAACCCTAAGTTATTATGAAATCGAAAACCACTTTTCATTGGCTCGATTCCAATCGAATTAGACTAGCAATCCGCCGAAAACAAACAAACACGTAGTTATCATGAAATCGAAAAACACTTTTCATTGGCTCCATTCCAATCAAATTAGACTAACAACTCTCCAAAAATGAACAAACCCAAAGTTATCATGAAATCAAAAACCACTTTTCATTGGCTCGATTCCAATAGAATTAGACTAGCAATTCGCCGAAAATTATCAACCCCAAGTTAGCATGAAATCATAAACAACTTTTCATTGGCTCAATTCCAATCGAATTAGACTTGCAATCCACAAAAAACGAACAAAGCCGTAGTTATCGTGAAATCGAAAACCACTGTTCGTTGGCTCCATTCCAATCGAATTAGATTAGTAATTCGCCAAAAACGAACAAACCCAAAGTTATCATGAAATCGAAAACCACTTTTCGTAGGCTCAATTCCAATCGAATTAGACTTGCAATTTGCCGAAAACGAACAAACCCGAAGTTATCATGAAATCGAAAACCACTTTTCATTGGCTCGATTCCAATCGAATTAGACTAGCAATTCGCAAAAAATGAACGAACCTGAAGTTATCGTTAAATCAAAGACTACTTTTCATTGCCTCGATTCTAATCAAATTAGGATAGCATTTCGCAAAAAATGATCAAACCCGAAGTTATCAAGAAATCAAAAACTACTTTCCATTGGCTCAATTCCAATCGAATTAGACTAGCATTTCGCCAAAAATGAACAAACCCGAAGTTATCATGAAATTGAAAACCACTTTTCATTGGTTCAATTCCAATCGAATTAGACTTGCAATTCGCCAAAGATGAACAAACCCGAAGTTATCATAAAATCAGAAAGCACTTTTCATTGGCTCCATTCCAATCGAATTAGACTAGCAATTCGCCAAAAATGAACAAACTCGAAGTTACCATAAAATCAAAAAGCACTTTTCATTGGATCCATTCCAATCGAATTAGACTAGCAATTCGCCAAAACCGAACAAACCCGAAGTTATCATGAAATCAAAAACCACCTTTCATTGGCTCGATTCCAATCGAATTAGACTAGCAATTCACCGAAAACAAACAAGCCCGAAGTTATCATGAAATCGAAAAACACTTTTCATAGGCTCGATTCCAATCGAATTAGGCTTGCAATTCGCCAAAGGCGAACAAACCCGAAGTTATCATGAAATCAAAAACCACTTTTCATTGGCACCATTCCAATCGAATTTGACTTGCAATTCGCCAAAAACGAACAAACCCAAAGTTATCATGAAATTGAAAACCACTTTTCATATGCTCGATTCCAATCGAATTAGACTTGCAATTTGTCGAAAACGAACAAACCCGAAGTTATCATGAAATCAAAAACCACTTTTCATTGGCTCGATTCCAATCGAATTAGACTTGCAATTTGTCGAAAACGAACAAACCCGAAGTTATCATGAAATCGAAAACCACTTTTCATAGGCTCAATTCTGATGGAATTAGACGTGCAATTTGCTGAAAATGAACAAAATCGAAGTTATCATGAAATAGAAAACCACTTTTCATTGGCCCGATTCCGATCGAATCGGGCTAGCAATTCTCAAAAAATGAACAAACCCGAAGTTATCATGAAATCAAAAACCACTTTTCATTGCCTCGATTCTAATCGAATTAGACTAGCATTTTGCAAAAAACAAACAAACCCGAAGTTATCATGAAATCCAAAACTACTTTCCATTCGCTCGATTCCAATCGAATTAGACTGGTATTTCGCCAAAAAAGAACAAACCCGTAGTTATCATGAAATCAAAAATCACTTTTCGTTGGCTCGATTCCAATCAAATTAGACTCGCAATTTTTTGAAAATGATCAAACCCGAAGTTATCATGAAATCGAAAACCACTTTTCATTGGCTCGATTCCAATCGAATTATACTAGCAATTCGCCAAAAACGAACAAACCCGTAGTTATCATGAAATCGAAAACTCCTTTTCATTGGCTCCATTCCAATCAAATTAGACTAACAACTTACCAAAAACGAACAAACCCGAAGTTATCATGAAATCAAAAACCACTTTCCATTGGCTCGATTCCAATAGAATTAGACTAGCAATTCGCCGAAAATGATCAAACCCGAAGTTATCATGAAATCATAAACAACTTTTCATTGGCTCAATTTCAATCGAATTAGGCTAGCAATTCGCCAAAAACGAACAAACCCGTAGTTATCATGAAATCGAAAACCACTGTTCGTTGGCTCCATTCGAATCGAATTAGACTAGCAACTCGCCAAAAAAGAACAATCCCAAAGTTATCATGAAATCGAAAACCACTTTTCATTGGTTCGATTCCAATCGAATTAGACTAGCAATTCGCAAAAAATGAACAAACCCGAAGTTATCGTGAAATCAGAAACCTCTTTTCATTGCCTCGATTCTAGTCGAATTAGGATAGCATTTCGTAAAAAATAATCAAACCCGAAGTTATCATGAAATCAAAAACTACTTTCCATTGGCTCAATTCCAATCGAATTAGACTAGCATTTTGCCAAAAATGAACAAACCCAAAGTTATCATGAAATTGAAAACCACATTTCATTGCTTGGATTCCAATCGAATTAGACTTGCAATTCGCCAACGACGAACAAACCTGAAGTTATCATAAAATCAAAAAGCACTTTTCATTGGCTCCGTTCCAATCGAATTAGGCGAGCAATTCGCCAAAGACGAACAAACCTGAAGTTATCATGAAATCGAAAACCACTTTTCATTGGCTCCATTCCAATCGAATTAGACTAACAACTCGCCATAAACGAACAAACCCGAAGTTATCATGGAATCAAAAACAACTTTTCATTCGCTCCATTCCAATCGAATTAGACTAGCAATTTTCCAAAAACGAACAAACCCGAAGTTATCATGAAATCGAAAACCACTTTTCATTGGCTCGATTCAAATCGAATTAGACTAGCAATTCCCCGAAAACGAACAAACCCGAAGTTATCATGAAATTGAAAACCACTTTCCATTGGCTCGATTCCAAACGAATTAGGCTTGCAATTCGCCAAAGACGAACAAACTCGAAGTTATCATGAAATCAAAAACCACTTTTCATTGGCACCATTCCAATCGAATTAGACTTGCAATTCGCCAAAAATGAACAAACCCGAAGTTATCATGAAATCGAAAACCACTTTTCATGTGCTCGATTCCAATTGAATTAGACTAGCAATTCTTTGAAAATGATCAAACCCGAAGTTATCATGAAGTCAAAAACGACTTTTCATTCGCTCGATTCCAATCGAATTAGACTAGCAATTCGCCAAAAATGAACAAACCCGAAGTTATCATGAAATCAAAAACCACTTATCGTTGGCTCAATTCCAATCGAATTAGACGAACAATTCGCCAAAAATGAACAAACCCCAAGTTATCATGAAATCAAAAACCACTTTTCATTGGCCCGATTCCGATCGAATTAGACTAGCAATTGGCCGAAAACGATCAAACCCGAAGTTATCATGAAATCAAAAACCACTTTTCATTGGCTCAATTCCAATCGAATTAGACTAGCATTTCGCCAAAAATGAACAAACCCGAAGTTATCAATAAATTGAAAACCACTTTTCATTGGTTCAATTCCAATCGAATTAGACTTGCAATTCACCAAAGACGAACAAACCTGAAGTTATCATAAAATCCGAAGGCACTTTTCATTGGCTCCATTCCAATCGAATTAGACTAGCAATTCGTCAAAAACGAACAAACCCGAAGTTATAATGAAATCGAAAACCACTTTTCATTGGCTCGATTCCAATCGAATTAGACTAGCAATTCACCGAAAACAAACAAGCCCGAAGTTATCAAGAAATCGAAAACCACTTTTCATTGGCTCGATTCCAATCGAATTAGGCTTGCAATTCGCCAAAAACGAACAAACCCGAAGTTATCATGAAATCGAAAACCACTTTTCATATGCTCGATTCCAATTAAATTAGACTTGCAATTTGTCGAAAATGAACAAACCCGAAGTTATCAGGAAATCGAAAACCACTTTTCATTGGCTCGATTCCAATCGAATTAGGCTTGCAATTCGCCAAAAACGAACAAACCCGAAGTTATAATGAAATCGAAAACCACTTTTCATTGGCTCGATTCCAATTGAATTAGACTAGCAATTTGCAAAAAAGGAACAAACCCGAAGTTATCATGAAATCAAAAACCTCTTTTCATTGCCTCGATTCTAATCGAATAAGGATAGCATTTGGCAAAAAATGATCAAACCCGAAGTTATCATGAAATCAAAAACTACTTTTCGTTGGCTCAATTCCAATCGAATTAGACTAGCATTTGGCAAAAAATGATCAAACCCGAAGTTATCATGAAATCAAAAACTACTTTTCGTTGGCTCAATTCCAATCGAATTAGACTAGCATTTCGCCAAAAATGAACAAACCCGAAGTTATCAAGAAATTGAAAACTACTTTTCATTGGTCCGATTCCAATCGAATTAGACTTTCAATTCGCCAAAGACGAACAAACCCGAAGTTATCATAAAATCAAAAAGCACTTTTCATTGGCTCTATTCCAGTCGAATTGGACTAGCAATTTGCCAAAAACGAACAAACCCAAAGTTATCATGAAATCGAAAACCACTTTTCATAGGCTCGATTCCAATCAAATTAGACTTGCAATTTGCCGAAAATGAACAAACCCGAAGCTATCATGAAATCGAAAACCACTTTTCATAGCCTCGATTCCAATCAAATTAGACTAGCAATTCGCAAAAAATGAACGAACCCGA
>NW_019258498.1:0-1084 GCF_002742605.1 Olea europaea var. sylvestris
GAACAAACCCGAAGTTGTCATGAAACCAAAAGCCACTTTTCATTGGCTCGATTCCAATCGAATTAGACAAGCAAATAGCTAAACGTGAACAAACCAAAAGTTATCATGAAATCAAAAGCCACTTTTCGTTGGCTCGATTCCAGTCGAATTGGACTATCAATTCGCAAAAAATGAACAAACCCAAAGTTATCATGCAATCATAAGCCACTTTTAATTGGCTCCATTCCAAACGAATTAGACCAGCAATTCGCCAAAGAGGAACAAACCCAAAGTTATCATGAAATCAATAACGGCTTTTCTTTGGCTCGGTTCCAATCGAATTAGACTAGCAATTTGTCAAAAACGAACGAACCAGAAATTATCATGAAATGGAAAGCCACTTCTCATTGGCTCGATATCAATCGAATTAGACTAGCAATTCGCCGAAAATGAACAAACCAGAAGTTATCATGAAATCGAAAGCCACTTTTCGTTGGCCCGATTCCAATCGAATTAGACTAGGAATTCGCCGAAAATGAACAAACCTGAAGTTATCATGAAATCATAAGCCACTTTTAATTGGCTCCATTCCAAACGAATTAGACCAACAATTCGCCGAAAATGAACAAACCCGAAGTTATCCTAAAATCAAAAACCACTTTTTATTGGCTTGATTCCAATTGAATTAGACAAGCAATTCGCCAAAAACAAACAAACCCAAAGTTATCACTTTTCATTGGCACGATTCCAATCGAATTACACTGGCAAATTAATAAAAATGAACAAACCCGAAGTTATCATGAAATCAAAAGCCACTTTTTCATGGCTCGATTCCAATGGAATTAGACTTGCAATTCGCCAAAAATGAACAAAGTCGAAGTTATCCTGAAATAAAAAGCCACTTTTCATTGGCTCGATTCCAATCGAATTAGACTAGCAATTCGTCAAAATTGAACAAACCTGAAGTTATCATGAAATCAAAAATCACTTTTCATTGGCTCGATTCCACTTGAATTAGACTAGAAATTCGCCAAAAACGAAAAACCCGAAGTCATCATGTAATCAAAATCCACTTTTCATTGGCTAGATTTTAATCGAATTAGAC
>NW_019258499.1:0-1084 GCF_002742605.1 Olea europaea var. sylvestris
TGGAACAGACGGCAATCTCCATGATAGGTAGAGCACCAACACTGAAATCAATCCTAAGGAGCACGCAAAGGCTATAACAACCAGAAGTGGAGTACAACGATCGGAGATACATGTAAAAAGATCGGTAACTAGCAAGGAATCAGTGCCTACTTCAGATTACGAGATTGTGGAACAGACTGAACAAACAACAAAGGATGTTGCCAAGAAGAGTCCCAATACATCATGGGTTACAGCTACCAATTCTATCAATCCTCATGAGCCACCTATTCCATTCCCACAGAGGTTGAAAAAGCACAAATTAGATCAACAATATAGTAAATTTCTTGAAGCCTTTAAGAAACTACACATCAACATCCCATTTGTTGAGACACTTGTTCAGATGTCGAGTTATGCAAAATTTCTGAAAGATATCCTCTCTAACAAGTGAAAGATAGAAGAAAATGAGATAGTGATGCTGACTGAGGAATGTAGTGCCAGAATCCAGAAAAAGCTGCCTCCAAAACTAAAGGATCCAGAAAGTTTTACTGTACCTTGCACTATTGGAAATTAATTTGATGTCTCTCTCTGTTTTCAGGAAACTCGACTTGGGAGAAGCTAAAGCCACAACAGTCACCCTACAGTTAGCAGATCGATCCCTTACACATCCAAGAGGGATCATTGAAGACATGTTGGTAAAAGTAGAAAAGTTTATATTTCCAGCAGATTTTCTCATTTTAGATATGGAGGAAGATAAGGATGTTCCACTCATATTGGGGCGACCTTTCTTAACTACTGGAAGAGCTATTGTCGATGTTCAGAAATGGCAGCTTATATTGAGGCTTGGCGAAGAACAGATCTCCTTCAACGTGTTCAAGGCAATGAAATTTTCCACTGAGTCAGACAGCTGCTTCCAGATCGAGGTAATTGACAGAATAATTTAAGATACATTTCGGTTACATCATCCTTCTGATGCATACGAGGCATACATTACACATTCTCAATCCGCTCACACTGATTCAAGGGAGATTGAAACATGTGCACGATTTTTGGAAACTAATCCACCATACATGCGCAAGCGTCACTTCGAAGAACTGGGAACTAGGAC
>NW_019258500.1:0-1084 GCF_002742605.1 Olea europaea var. sylvestris
TAATATTCCGAAAAAAATATTATTTGCTCATGAAGAGCATGAATTATAATTTTTAATATTCCAAAAAAAAATTGATATGTTGCTCTTGAAGAAGCACATCTTCTCAAAGATTAATATTCAACTAGAAAACATAATTTTGAAGAGTTAATGTTTTATTGTCGGTGCTCCTAAAATAGTACAACATTGTTAATATTGTAAAAGAATATTATTGCTCTTGAAAAAGCACTCTTATTGACAAATATTTTAATTAAAATTTACGTATTCCCAAAAAGCATAATTAAATACGATCTAATGAAAATTATATTTTCACTCCTAAAGAATTAATCCTTGTATAATTTATTATAATAACATTTGACTACTTTTGAAAAGCATGAATTATTCTTTTCACTATCCTAGAAGAATATTAACATATTGCTTTTGAAAAAACAATAATAAAATACAATGTGCTTTCGAAGTAGAACATGTTTTGAAGAATATATCATTTCATGTCTATCCCTTACGAAAAACATTTAATTAATGTCATCAGGGCATTGATTAGTTTGATTAATTGAATGATATATGATTATGTAAGATTTAATCGTATTTTTCGAAATCAAATAGTTGAATTATATCTTATGTTAAATTGGAAGTTCAATTTTTATTTTATTGTTTGGCACTACCAATTAGATAATCATCGGATCAAGGTGATGTGGAATTGAGAATCCAATGGACAGTCAACAAAGAACATGAACATTCTTCGACCTAATGAATTCATATATGTTATTTGTTCTCTTTATCGAAATTTATCATTAATCATCAGTAGCTAAAATAGGGATCGAATTTTTTATGTTTTTGAAAATTAATTAGGATGATAAATGTGATATCATCATCCTCCAAGTTGACCATCTACATATGATATGTATCTAATATATTTGATATAAATACTAGATGATTGCATGGTGTTAGCAGCTTGAAATTTGCGAAACTACTGCTCAAATAATGAGCATAATTTTTCGATTATAAAATCAAGACGGTGTGTCTTGTTAATGCTAGTAAATTTAAAATCTCAAGTTTTTAATCATTGTTAGTTCATATATCAATAAAT
>NW_019258501.1:0-1084 GCF_002742605.1 Olea europaea var. sylvestris
AAAAAAAAAGGCATTGCTTTCAATAGAAGGCTATATTCAAAATTCTCTTGAATCTTCCACTACTTCTCATAAAATACCCTTGCTTCAAGAAATCCCTTTCCAAACTACCCCTCAAATTAAACCTTCAAATTTCAAGAAATCCGTTTTGGTAGGATCTGGAAAATTATTAGACATCAACCCTCAAAAATCCTTTCATTACCTTACCAAACCCATCTAATATCCTATTTTCAAAATGGAAAGTTCATGGATCTATAGATATTAATATCTTAATGAATGCCTTCGAGACATTTTTCCTCCTCAATTCCATTTCATGTCCAAAAACATCAAGAAGACCAGAGCTTGTTATAAAGCTATCCTAATTAAATCTGGATCAGCTATGATAACTTATAACCCAAATCCTCAAAATTCAAAGCAAATTCATTTTTCCAAAATTTCAATTCAAAGAGTTTTGTCTTTTGAAAACCGAAGACAAGACCCATGGAAAGAGAAGCGAATGAGGCTATCTAAAGATGATACATTCGAATCTCATTTCAATTATTTAGAATACAAGGACGCCTAGTTCAATGTTTTTAATTTTTGACCAATGATTCATTGCTGGTCAATTCTTTTCCATCAGGCTTGTCCATCAAGTTTTTCAAAATGGTTTCAAGCTTGTTTTGATTATTTTGGTCTTGATGAATCAATTTTACCCAATCTTACTCGTCAAGGATTCGAACACTTCAAAAATGAGGCAAAAACGATTTTAAAGCCTCAAGAAAACCTTTTGTTCCAATTTGCATTAAATCTCAAAGTATCTTGGATTTCCTGCTGGGATTTCCATATCGTTCAAAATATAGTCTCCAAACTCAATGTCAAAAGGATTGTTTGGATATTCAAAATTAAATGATGGTCAAAATTTCATGAAACAAACTGCTATCCCAAAGCTATCAACTCATGGATTTAAGAACAAAAGAATATCTACGCTCTAAAAATCTCTAAAAAGATCAAGAAAAGCATGTTGATTTTCTTATTGAAAAATCAAGGTTACTAAACATGCTCAATTGGTGCAAAACTCCAAAAGAATCGACAATTATATAAAAAAAAA
>NW_019258502.1:0-1084 GCF_002742605.1 Olea europaea var. sylvestris
TCCATATTAGACATAACTCAATAAACTCAATATTTAAATAGACGATTATATATACATCCTAATTAATTAATTAAGTCATACATAAATACGCATTAGTTATCACAACTATGAATACAAAATTTTCAAATTGGGCAAAGGGTTGAACAACTGTTGCTAAATCATATTCATCGATCGTCCATTATAATTGAGTAGACATTTAAATTTTAATTTAAAACACAAACATCTTTTTCCTTTCACTATTAATTTTTTTGAATTTTGGCTAAATTTTCTGGTCAATTTATCCAAAAAAAAAATTGTAATTGTTTGCTATATTTTATCGATAGTTGTATTATTTTGTTCTAAAGCGTGTCGAACTCTCTTAAATTATTAAAGTACAATATTTTTTTTATTTATTTGCATCTCAATTTTCTTATTAGGTCACTCAATTAATTATTTACATTTTAACTTAGTTTCTAGATTTTATTGTTAATTACGATAATAATTTGGTGGATTACTTAAATGATTGTTTTGAATATTTGACCAATGGGCATTTGAAAATAGTACTTCAGTGAAAATTGAACGTCAATATATACAAGATTGTTTCCCACATTGCTAAAAATGTGTAAGCTATTCAAATACCTACAATTATTTTAGAGTCTACATTCCCTATTAATGGTCGAAATCTTGATTCCTTTAGAATTTCGTTAAGTGCAAATATGGTTGAGGCGGTTATTTGTCATAAAAATTGGTTGCATACTAATAGGGAACCTATAGTATCACTTAACTGTAATCGGTGAATTTATGTACTATATTCCTATCCTTATAGAGAACGAATTATGTGTTATAATTGCAAATGTTGCGCCAATTAGTATCGACTAACATGTTAAAATGTTTCAATTATTTTGTTGCCTTTTAATAATTAGAATTATGGATCTTTGTTTTGTATTATTTTTAACGATACTGTTTATGTTTTAACGTGAAATTTTAGACTAATATTTATGATTTAATTTATTTTTTTTATTATTAAACTGTGGTTTAAAGGAAACTAAACCAACAAAAGGGTTTGATTTGAAAATTGAAGTAGTTTGATTTGGGAAAAAAAAAA
>NW_019258503.1:0-1084 GCF_002742605.1 Olea europaea var. sylvestris
TATGCATGCATTTATAATCTTTGGTTGAGATATTTAATTCCAAGAATCTTAAATTAATTACTTTAAAATTCGCCAATGAGATGGTTGTGGAATCTTATCCGTTGGGTTCTTTGACCCAAATTAGGTTGAATCTTGTAGAAAATATTCTTTCCTTTATTCCACATGATTATTGATCTTGCTTCCATCTTTGTGGCATTTCTAAGGTTTGGCATGCATCCCTACAATATTAAACTCTTCTCACAAGTTTTGTATTGCTAAAATATAGAATAATTGCATAAACACATATTTGTTTTCTTCATATTAGTCAATTGAATAAAATACTTCATTCACCAGCCAATTAATTCTTTGCTTTTTATCTTATTGTTTGTTTACGATCATATACTTCATATCATGTCATATATATTCTCCCGATCTATTTTATTTTCAACAAGTGGTATCAGAGTTATTGGTTGTAATTTGTACGAGGTTTTTGTTATTGATGGTAGCCATGAAGTGTGAAATTCCACTCTTGAATCGCGATACAAGATTCTCGTTGTGGTAAGTAAGATGCAAGTTGTACTCATGCAGATGGATTTAGATAATGTGTTGTTGGGATTAGACAAAATGTCCACAACTTGGACATCGTAAAAATAACGAAAGAATCGCAAGGCACTTTTACAAATCTGATAGTCATCTCCCACTAATGACCTACTCCCTTCTCCATCATAAATACCACACAAAGGATTTTTTTGTGCTTCGATGCATTCCATAAACCTAAAGACACGCTCAAGGTGACGAAGCCATTCTTCAACAACCAGTAGATTGAAGCCACCTTCAAACATGGGTGGATGCATCTTGCAAAATTGTTCTATAATTGAATATTATCTAGGCCTACCTCGTGGCATTGAGGTGGTTGCTGCTGCAATATCTCTCACATAGCAGCTAGCAATTCTCATGCTAAGTTAGCTGTTATTTAAACCTTAAATATGGAAATCGTAGATTAGAAGCCATTCAAGTCAATTCAACTATCCTGATATAGCTGATGACGTTTTAATACTTGAGTATAAATAATGTTGTTTTTGTTCAACATATTCTTATCATTTCC
>NW_019258504.1:0-1084 GCF_002742605.1 Olea europaea var. sylvestris
TTTTTTTTTTTAAATAAGTCAAAATAAGAATTTTTGTGACATCATCGTAGGAAAAAATTTGTTTGATCCCAACAGCAAAATTATAGAAATATTGTAATCTATTCCCAATCCATTAGGCCACGAGCTGCTCAACATTGACAGCTGAATTTGATGAGAGAGCGGAAAAAGTAGGTGTGAGTGACTACAAAAGGTAGCACCAATAGAGAACCAGTATGAGATTTTGTGTTAGCTGTGAGACTTGGGGTCTAAATCCAACTGTTGTGTGTGGATCCCACCTGGAAAAAAATAGCAGAGGAAGCTGGTGGGGTCTATCACTTGAGTACAGTTTAGCTGGCTTCAAGAATTGCCAGCAGAAATTCTCTATTCAATCCACCTGGTTGGATAATTGACACTTTGTCATCTATCTTTTAAAGTAATAGGCACATGGAAAATGGGGATAAGGTATCTGTCAAATAATTGTGTTGTAGATCACTTTTTTTAATCAACTATTCATCCTTCGTCTCCAATTTATCTATTTCCTTTTTCATCACATGTTGCCCTATTCGATTGACGGATATAGGAATAAATGGTAGAGTCATTCTCCCTCACTGGGATCTGCCATGTCAAAAATGAGCAAAGGACTTCTCTGTATCTTTTGCCTAAAGGAATAGTTCTTCCCTTAGCCCCTGTTTGGTACTTCTCTGTATCAAACCGCACATTCTTCCAATAAGATAATTTTACATTTGGATTCATAATTTTTCCTAGTTTTTAACCAAACATTCTCTTAAAAAGTGTTTCTTCAAAAAATCTCTATGGCCACATTCCCTCCCTTACACACACACACACTCCACCTAACAGCCTAATATATGGTGGCACAGTTCAGAAGTCAGAAAAGGGACCGAATGAGAGTTATCTGAAGAGGGAAATTGAGAGCTACGGCAAGAAAGTTAAATGAGCAGAGATTGGACGAATAGCAAAACGATTGACTAAATATGTGCATCTTTAATGTAGGAACTCAGTGTGCATAGAGGAGTGGCATCTAATGAAACAAGAACCACCTAACACTGCAATACAATTTATTTTTCTTCATTTTGCGTGACACGCC
>NW_019258505.1:0-1084 GCF_002742605.1 Olea europaea var. sylvestris
TGATCGAAAACAAAAATCCCGCCGGGGCAATTTCGTCATTTTTCTCGAATGTGTCGAAATTGGCCGAAATTTGACAGGTTTATTGGGAACAAAAACCGCGCCGGGTGTAATTTCGTCATTTTTCGCGACATTGTCGGAATTGGCTGAAATTTCACTTGTTGATCGGAAACAAAATCCGCGCCGGGGGCAATTTCGTCATTTTTCTCGACTGTGTCGGAATTGGCTGAACTTTGGCTGTTTGATCTGAAATAAAAATCGCGCCAGGTGCAATTTCGTCATTTTTCTCGACTGTGTCGGAATTTGCTCAAATTTGACAGGTTGATCGGAAACAAAAATCACGCCGGGAAATTTTCATCATTTTTCGCGACTGTGTCGGAATTGGCTAAAATTTGACAGGTTGTTCGGAAAAAAAAATCTAGCCGGGGGCAATTTCGTCATTTTTCTCGACTGTGTCGGAAAGGCCTCAAATTTGACAGGTTGATCGGAAACAAAAATCGTGCCTGGTGCAATTTCGTCATTTTTCACGACTGTGTCGGAATTGGCTAAAATTTGACTGGTTGATCGGAAACAAAAATCGCGCCGGGGGCAATTTCGTCATTTTTCTCGACTGTGTCGGAATGGGCTCAAATTTGGCCGGTTGATCGGAAACAAAAATTGCCCGGGGGACAATTTCGTCATTTTTCTCGACTTCGTCGGAATGGGCTCAAATTTGACAGGTTTATCGGGAACAAAAATCCCGCAGGGGGCAATTTCGTCATTTTTCGCGACTGTGTCAGAATGGGCTCAAATTTGACTGGTTGATCGGAAACAAAAATCGCGCCGGGGGCAATTTCGTCATTTTTCTCGACTGTGTCGGAATGGGCTCAAATTTGGCCGGTTGATCGGAAACAAAAATCGCCCCGGGGGCAATTTCGTCATTTTTCTCGGCTTCGTCGGAATGGCATCAAATTTGACAGGTTGATCGGGAACAAAAACCGCGTCGGGTGTAATTTCGACATTTCTCGCGACTGTGTCGGAATTGGCTAAAATTTGACTGGTTGATCGGAAACAAAAATTGCGTCGAGTGCAATTTCGTCATTTTTCT
>NW_019258506.1:0-1084 GCF_002742605.1 Olea europaea var. sylvestris
TTGATGTGTAAGTGTGATATTTGAATTAAAGGTTGGATCCAGTGTTGCGTATAATTATTGACATCATTATGTAGATACTTATGTACATATAACACTTCTCTATTATAAATAAGCATTTGTGGAGGTTTAGTTAACATACAATTTTAATCAATTCTTGTGCCCACACTTTTAGTTCTTGAACGACATTGAAGAATTTCAAAAGTTTTGGAGGCAGAATCAAGAATATCAAAATTTCAAAAGAATTTTTTGTAAAGTACGGTGCAAAGGTAATTCTTAAAATGTATGTGTTTATCTATTTTTCAAAATTATTACATTTTTGTTGATACTCAATATAATGAAATCCTATTTTCTCAACATACTTATCATCGATACTGTACACTTACCGTTCTGATGGCAACAAGGCGAGGCAAGATTGGGATAGCTATTCCCATCCCGCCACGGTTGGGAATTTCTTGAGGCAGGACTACAAAATATGATTTATACGAAAAATTAAAAGATAAAATCAAAAATCCTAAGTGAGTTTTGAATTAGACAATATAGAACCGATCAATCGAAGACACGAGAGTCTATCATTCGTAACTCCTACCCTATAAGGCATTATACGTGCCAACTTTCTCTACCCACGAGAAGAGCCGTGTACATAGTCCAACTATTGCTTGCACGGCTCACAAAATTTCTTTTTCTTTTTCATTTCGTGTCAAGCATTTACAAGTAAGACAAGTAATTGAGATTCGAACAAGCAGCACAACACAAACAAATAAATTTTGAGCTTAAGCTATTACAAGATTTGGTTGCATTTACTATACGATATTAAATCATATATAAATAATAATTTTTACGTAAATATGATGTTTGGATTTGATTATATCTAAATCAAATTAATTTGATAACTTCTACTACACTCGAATGCACAATTTAATCCCAAGGATTCTGGCATCTCTTGCATTGAATATGATTTATTATTGAACATTTTATTGAACCTCAATTTTCATATTTGGTTCAGTGCAAAATGGTAGAAAAGTCGTGACATTATTTTAAGAGTAATTCTATATAATATTCCCGTTACTATAACATCATCATATGT
>NW_019258507.1:0-1084 GCF_002742605.1 Olea europaea var. sylvestris
ATCATAATCCAATATGTATCAAAGTAGACTCGAAATCATTTCATTGGAACCTTTGACCCACCTACTATGCATCGAATAGAGCTCTGCATAATATCAATATTAATAATCAAATGGCTAGTATGAAATCAACACCAACGAGTGGACCATCCTCTCATGACCACTAGAGGCCCATACCCTAACTACCCCTATGATCACCAAAGAAGTCTCCTACTTGGCAGCGCCAATAATCATAATATCACAAAGGGCACAGTCGAGTGGTCTATCCTCCCGTGATCACCAATGGCCCATTTCCTATCTATCTTTGCAATCACCCAGGAAGTATCATCCACTATGCCAAACATATCACATAAGCATGCCCACATGCCTCGGTGCCCTAGTAGGGTCAATAAAACATTTATAAAGAAAACTCACTTTGCAATCATGTTTCACATGCACGATTTTCAACCATAATCACATGTCGTGCATGCATATGAAAATGCTCATGAATGACATATTTAATGTGAATCGCTGTCAATAGGTACCGCAACCGCATACTCAATGACCATAACCACCATATGATGTACAATGAACTTCTTATCGAAGCTATGTAAATCTTCTGATATTACCACTTCAAAATTACTAGGTTCTTGCATCGTAATTGCAAACGGATTTTTACTTACCTTTCACCTTTATATAAGAAAACTTCTATGGAGATTAGATCAATTTCCTTTTTCACTCAAGTCAAAAAATCACCTGTATTACGATTTAATATTAAAGACAATCCTTAATTTAATAATCTTAACACACAAAATCCCAAAATACATCCATTCTCACCAAAATAATTTTAGACGAAATCGTCATTTCAAGTTACCAATGGCATTCCAAACTAATCCCATAAATCTCGCTATTTCTCGAGTCAAATTATGAACATCAATGTCATCCAATAGTTTTAAACAACCTAGTACTCCTTAGAATCTATTTTCTAGGCCCAAGAGATTATTAATGGATATGTAACGATTGAAACCACATTTGACAAGAAAATTGACAGAATTTGTTTCTCGGGTTTCATCATCGTCCAACGACTTTTCCAATCCTTTTTCACCCC
>NW_019258508.1:0-29909 GCF_002742605.1 Olea europaea var. sylvestris
TTTTTGTTTCTGACCAACCTGTCAAATTTTAGCCAATTCCGACACAGTCGCGAAAAATGACGAAATCGCCCGGCGCGAATTTTTATCCCGATCAACCAGTCAAATTAGCCCATTCCTACACCATTGCAAAAAATGACGAAATTGCCCCCGGCGCGGTTTTTGTTCCCGATCAACCTGTTAAATTTGAGCCCTTTCCGACACAGTCGCGAAAAATGACTAAATTGACCTCAGCGCGATTTTTGTTTCCGATCAACCGGTCAAATTTCAGTCCATTCCGACACAGTCGCGAAAAATGACGAAATTATCCTCGGCGCGGATTTTGTTTCGGATCAACCAGTCAAATTTTAGCCCATTTCGACATCGTCGCAAAGAATGACGAAATTGCCCCAGGCGCGATTTTTGTTTCCGATCAACCTGTCAAATTTTTGCCAATTCCGACACGGTTGCGAAAAATGACGAAATTCACCTGGCGCGGTTTTTGTTCTCTATCAACCTGTAAAATTTGAGCTTATTCCGACACAGTAGCGAAAAATGACGAAATTGCCCCCGGCGCGATTTTTGTTTCCGATCAACATGTCAAATTTTAGCCAATTCCGACACAGTCGCGAAAAATGACGAAATTGTCCCCGGTGCGATTTTTGTTTCCGATCAACCAGTCAAATTATAGTCAATTCCGACACAGTTGCGAAAAATGACGAAATTCACCAGGCGCGATTTTTGTTTCCAATCAACCTGTCAAATTTTAACCCATTCCGACACCGTCGCGAAAAATGACGAAATTGATCCCGACGCAGTTTTTGTTTCTGATCAACCTGTCAAATTTTAGCCAATTCCGACAGTGTCGCGAAAAATGACGAAATCGCCCGGCGCGAATTTTGTTCCCGATCAACCAGTCAAATTAGCCCATTCCGACACCATTGCAAAAAATGACGAAATTGCCCTCGGCGCGGTTTTTGTACCCGATCGACCTGTTAAATTTGAGCCCATTCCGACACAGTCGCGAAAAATGACGAAATTGACCTCAGCGCGATTTTTGTTTCCGATCAACCTGTCAAATTTTAGTCCATTCCGACATAGTCGCGAAAAATGACGAAATTATCCTCGGCACGGATTTTGTTTCCGATCAACCAGTCAAATTTTAGCCCATTTCGACATTGTCGCAAAGAATGACGAAATTGCCCCGGGCGCGATTTTTGTTTCCGATCAACCTGTCAAATTTTAGCCAATTCCGACACAGTTGCGAAAAATGACGAAATTCACCCGGCGCGGTTTTTGTTCTCTATCAACCTGTAAAATTTGAGCCCATTCCGACGCCATTGCAAAGAATGACGAAATTGTCCCCGGCGCGAATTTTATTTCCGATCAACCAGTCAAATTATAGCCAATTCCGACACAGTTGCGAAAAATGACGAAATTACCCCCGGCGCGATTTTTGTTTCCGATCAACATGTCAAATTTTAGCCAATTCCGACACAGTCGCGAAAAATGACGAAATTGTCCCCGGCGCGAATTTTGTTTCCGATCAACCAGTCAAATTATAGCCAATTCCGACACAGTTGCGAAAAATGACGAAATTCACCTGGCGCGGTTTTTGTTCTCTATCAACCCGTAAAATTTGAGCCCATTCCGACACAGTAGCGAAAAATGACGAAATTGCCCCCCGGCGCGATTTTTGTTTTCGATCAACCTGCCAAATTTCAGCCCATTCCGACACAGTCACCAAAAATGATGAAATTGCCCCCCAGCGCGATTTTTGATTCCGATCAACCTGTCTAATTTTAGACCATTCCGACAACGTCGCGAAAAATGACGAAATTACCCCCGGCGCGATTTTTGTTTCCGATCAACCTGTCAAATTTTAGCCAATTCCGACACAGTCCTCGATTTTTGTTTCCGATCAACCTGTCAAATTTTAGCCAATTCCGACACAGTCGCGAAAAATAACGAAATTACCCCTGGCGCGATTTTTGTTTCCGATCAACCTGTCAAATTTTTGCCCATTCCGATACAGTCGAGAAAAATGATGAAATTGCCCCCAACGCGATTTTTATTTTCGATCAACCTGCCAAATTTCAGACCATTCTGACACAGTCGCGAAAAATGACGAAATTGACCCCGACGCGATTTTTGTTCCCGATCAACCGGTCAAATTTGAGCCCATTCCGGCACAGTCGCGAAAAATGACGAAATTGACCCGGGCGCGATTTTTGTTTCCGATCAACCTGTCAAATTTCAACCCATTCCGACACAGTCGCGAAAAATGACGAAATTGCCTCCGGCGCAGTTTTTGTTCCCGATCAACCTGTCAAATTTAAGCACATTCCGACACAGTCGCAAAAAATGACGAAATCGACCCCGGCGCGATTTTTGTTTCCGATCAACTTGTCAAATTTCAGCCCACTCCGGTACAGTCGCGAAAAACGATGAAATTGCCCCCTGCGCGATTTTTGTTTCCGATCAACCTGTCAAATTTTAGTCAATTTCGACACAGGCGCGAAAAATGACGAAATTACCCCCGGCGATATTTTTGTTCCCGATCAACCTGTCAAATTTGAGCACATTCCGACACAGTCAAGAAAAATGAAGAAATTGACCCTGGCGCGATTTTTGTTCCCGATCAACCAGTCAAATTTGAGCCCATTCCGACACAGTCGAGAAGAATGACGAAATTGACCCCGGCGCGATTTTTGTTTCCGATCAACCTGTCAAATTTCAACCCATTCCGACACAGTCGCGAAAAATGACGAAATTGACCCCGGCGCGATTTTTGTTTCTGATCAACTAGTTAAATTTCAGCCCACTCCGGTACAGTCGCGAAAAATAACGAAATTGCCCCCTGCGCGATTTTTATTTCCGATCAACCTGTCAAATTTTAGTCAACTCCGACACAGGCGCGAAAAATGACAAAATTGCCCTTGGCGCGATTTTTGTTCCCGATCAACCTGTCAAATTTGAGCACATTCCGACACTGTCGCGAAAAATGACGAAATTGACCCCGGCGCGATTTTTGTTCCCAATCAACCAGTCAAATTTGAGCCCATTCCCACACAGTCGCGAAAAATGACGAAATTGACCCGAGCACGATTTTTGTTTCCGATCAACCTGTCAAATTTCAACCCATTCCAACACAATCGCGAAAAATGACGAAATTGCCCCCGGCACAGTTTTTGTTCCTGATCAACCTGTCAAATTTGAGCACATTCCGACACAGTCACGAAAAATTATGAAATTGACCCCGGCGCGATTTTTGTTTCCGATCAACTTGTCAAATTTCAGCCCACTCTGGTACAGTTGCAAAAAATGACGAAATTGCCCCCTGCGCGATTTTTGTTTCTGATCAACCTGTCAAATTTTAGTCAATTTCGACACAGGCGCGAAAAATGACAAAATTGCCCCCGGCGCGATTTTTGTTCCCGATCAACCTGTCAAATTTGTGCACATTCCGACACAGTCGCGAAAAATGACGAAATTGACCCCGGAGCGATTTTTGTTTCCGATCAACCTGTCAAATTTAAGCCAACTCCGACACAGTCGCGAAAAATGAGGAATTATCCCCGGCGCGGTTTTTGTTTCCGATCAACCAGTCAAATTTTAGCCCATTCCAACATCGTCGCGAAAAATGACGAAATTGCCTACGGCGCGAATTTTGTTTCCGATCAACCTGTCAAATTTTAGCCAATTCCGACACAGTTGCGAAAAATGACGAAATTCAACCGGCGCGGATTTTGTTCTCGATCAACTTGTAAAATTTGAGCCCATTCCGACACAGTAGCGAAAAATGACGAAATTGCCCGCGGCCCGATTTTTGTTTCCGATCAACATGTCAAATTTTAGCCAATTCCGACACAAGCGCGAAAAATGACTAAATTGTCCCCGGCGCAGTTTTTGTTTCCGATCAACCAATCAAATTTTAGTCCATTCCGACACAGTCGAGAAAAATGACGAACTTGCCCCAAGCGCGATTTTTATTTTCGATCAACCTGCCAAATTTCAGCCCATTCCGACACAGTCACCAAAAATGATGAAATTGCCCCCAGCGCGGTTTTTGTTTCCGATCAACCTCTCTAATTTTAGACCATTCCGACACCGTCGCGAAAAATGACGAAATTGCCCCCGACGCGATTTTTGTTTCCGATCAACCTATCAAATTTTAGCCAATTCCGAAACAGTCACGAGAAATAAGGAAATTACCCCCGGAGCGGTTTTTGTTCCCGATCAAGCTGTTAAATTTGAGCACATTCCGACACCATTGCAAAAAATGACAAAATTGCCCCCGACGCGGTTTTTGTTTCCGATCAACCTGTCAAATTTTAGCCAATTCCGACACAGTCGCGAAAAATAACGAAATTGCCCCTGGCGCGGTTTTTGTTTCCGATCAACCAGTCAAATTTTTGCCAATTCCGACACAGTCGAGAACAATGATGAAATTGCCCCCAACGCGATTTTTATTTTCGATCAACCTGCCAAATTTCAGCCCATTCCGACACAGTCGCGAAAAATGACGAAATTGACCCCGGCGCGATTTTTGTTCCCGATCAACCAGTCAAATTTGAGCCCATTCCGACACAATCGTGAAAAATGACGAAATTGACCCGGGCGCGATTTTTGTTTCTGATCAACCTGTCAAACTTCAACCCTTTTCGACACAGTCGCAAAAAATGACGGAATTGCCCCCCGGCGCAATTTTTGTTTCCGATCAACCAGTCAAATTTTAGCCCATTCCGACATCGTCGCGAAAAATGACGAAATTGCCCACGGCGCGAATTTTGTTTCCGATCAACCTGTCAAATTTTAGCCAATTCCGACACAGTTGCGAAAAATCAGGAAATTCACTCGGCGCGGTTTTTTTTCCAATCAACCTGTTTAATTTGGGCCCATTCCGACACAGTCGCGAAAAATGACGAAATTGCCCTCGGCGCGATTTTTGTTTCCGATCAACCTGTCAAATTTTAGCCAATTTCAACACAGTTGCGAAAAATGACGAAATTCACACGGCGCGGTTTTTGTGCCCGATCAACCTGTTGAATTTGAGCCCATTCCGACACAGTATCGAAAAATGACGAAATTACCCCCGGCGCGGTTTTTGTTTCCGATCAACCAGTCAAATTTTCACCCATTCCGACATCGTCGAGAAAATGACGAAATTGCCTACGGCGCGAATTTTGTTTCCGATCAACTTGACAAATTTTAGCCAATTCCGACACAGTTGCGAAAAATTACGAAATTCACCCAGCGCGATTTTTGTTCCCGATCAACCTTTTTAATTTGAGCCCATTTCGACACTGTATCGAAAAATGACGAAATTGCCCCTGGCGCGATTTTTGTTTCCGATTAACCTGTCAAAATTTATCCCATTCCGACACAGTCGCGAAAAATGACGAAATTGCCCCCGGCGCGATTTTTATTTCCTATCAACCTGCCAAATTTTAGCCAATTCCGACACAGTTGCGAAAAATGACGAAATTCACTCCGCGCAGTTTTTCTTCCCGATCAACCTGTTTAATTTGAGCCCATTCCGACACCATTGCAAAAAATGACGAAATTGCCCCCGGCACGGTCTTTGTTCCCGATCAACCTGTCAATTTTTAACCCATTCCGACACAGTCACGAAAAATGACGAAATTGCCCAGGGCGCGGTTTTTGTTTCCGATCAACCAGTCAAATTTTAGCCCATTCCGACACACTCGAGAAAAATGATGAAATTACCCCCAACGCGATTTTTATTTTCGATCAACCTGCCAAATTTCAGCCCATTCCTACACAGTTGCGAAAAATGACGAAATTGCCCCCGCGAGGTTTTTGTCTCCGATCAACCAGTCAAATATTAGCCCATTCCGACACAGTCGCGAAAAATGACGAAATTATCCCCGGCGCGATTTTTGTTTCCGATCAACCAGTCAAATTTTAGCCAATTCCGACACAGTTGTGAAAAATGACGAAATTCACCCGACCCGATTTTTGTTTCCGATCAACCTGTCAAATTTTAGACCATTCAGACACCATCACGAAAAATGACGAAATTGCCCCCGGCGCAGTTTTTGTCTCCGATCAACCTGTCAAATTTTAGCCAATTCCAACACAGTCGCAAAAAATGACAAAATCGCCCGATGCGATTTTTGTTCCCGATCAACCGGTCAAATTTTAGCCCATTCCGACACCATTGCAAAAAATGACGAAATTGCCCCCGGCGCGGTTTTTGATCCCGATCAACCTGTTAAATTTGAACCCATTCCGACACAGTCGCGAAAGATGATGAAAGTGCCCCCGGTGCGATTTTTGTTTCCGATCAACCTGTCAAATTTTAGCCCATTCCGACACAGTCGCGAAAAATGACGAAATTGCCCCCGGCGCGGTTTTTGTTCCCGATCAACCTGTCAAATTTTAGCCCATTCCGACACCATTGCAAAAAATGACGAAATTGCCCCCGGCACGGTCTTTGTTCCCGATGAACCTATCAATTTTTAACCCATTCCGACACAGTCGCGAAAAATGACGAAATTGCCCCTGGCGCGATTTTTGTTTCCGATCAACCAGTCAAATTTTAGCCCATTCCGATACAATCGAGAAAAATGATGAAATTACCCCCAACACGATTTTTATTTTCGATCAACCTGCCAAATTTCAGCCCATTCCGACATAATCGTGAAAAATGACGAAATTGCTCGCGGCGAGGTTTTTGTTTCCGATCAACCAGTCAAATATTAACCCATTCCGACACAGTCGCGAAAAATGACTAAATTGTCCCCGGCGCGATTATTTTTTCCGATCAACCTATTAAATTTTAGCCCATTCCGACCCCGTCGCGAAAAATGACGAAATTCACCCGGCGCAATTTTTGTTTCCGATCAACCTGTCAAATTTTTGTCAATTCCGACATAGTCGGAAAATTGACGAAATCGCCCGGCGCAGTTTTTGTTTCCGATCAACCTGTATAATTTTAGCCCATTCCGACACAGTCGCGAAAAATGAAAAAATTATCCTCAGCGCGGATTTTGTTTCCGATCAACCAGTCAGATTTTAGCCCATTCCGACATCGTCGCAAAAAATGACGAAATTGCCCCCGGCGCGATTTTTATTTCCTATCAACCTGCCAAATTTTAGCCAATTCCGACACAGTTGCGAAAAATGACGAAATTCAGTCCGCGCAGTTTTTCTTCCCGATCAACCTGTTTAATTTGAACCCATTCCGACACAATCGCGAAAAATGACGAAATTGCCCCCGACGCGGTTTTTGTTCTCGATCAACCAGTCAAATTTTTCCCTATACCGATACCATTGCAAAAAATGACGAAATTCACCGGACCCGATTTTTGTTTCCGATCAACCTGTCAAATTTTAGACCATTCAGACACCATCGCGAAAAATGACGAAATTGCCCCCGGCGCAGTTTTTGTTTCCGATCAACCTGTCAAATTTTAGCCAATTCCGACACAGTCGCGAAAAATGACAAAATCGCCCGATGCGATTTTTGTTCCCGATCAACCAGTCAAACTTTAGCCCATTCCGACACCATTGCAAAAAATGACGAAATTGCCCCCGGCGCGGTTTTTGATCCCGATCAACCTGTTAAATTTGAACCCATTCCGACACAGACGCGAAAGATGATGAAAGTGCCCTCGGCGCGATTTTTGTTTCCGATCAACCAGTCAAATTTTAGCCCATTCCGACACAGTCGCGAAAACTGACGAAATTGCCCCCGGCGCGGTTTTTGTTCCCGATCAACCAGTCAAATTTTAGCCCATTCCGACACCATTGCAAAAAATGACGAAATTGCCCCCGGCACGGTCTTTGTTCCCGATGAACCTATCAATTTTTAACCCATTCCGACACAGTCGCGAAAAATGACGAAATGGCCCCGGGCGCGGATTTTGTTTCCGATCAACCAGTCAAATTTTAGCCCATTCCGACACAGTTGTGAAAAATGACGAAATTCACCCGACCCGATTTTTGTTTCCGATCAACCTGTCAAATTTTAGACCATTCAGACACCATCGCGAAAAATGACGAAATTGCCCCCGGTGCAGTTTTTGTTTCCGATCAACCTGTCAAATTTTAGCCAATTCCGACACAGTCGCGAAAAATGACAAAATCGCCCGATGCGATTTTTGTTCCCGATCAACCAGTCAAATTTTAGCCCATTCCGACACCATTGCAAAAAATGACGAAATTGCCCCCGGCGCGGTTTTTGATCCCGATCAACCTGTTAAATTTGAACCCATTTCGACACAGACGCGAAAGATGATGAAAGTGCCCCCGGCGCGACTTTTCTTTCCGATCAACCTGTCAAATTTTAGCCCATTCCGACACAGTCGCGAAAAATGACGAAATTGCCCCCGGCGCGGTTTTTGTTCCCCATCAACCTGTCAAATTTTAGCCCATTCCGACACCATTGCAAAAAATGACGAAATTGCCCCCGGCGCGGTCTTTGTTCCCGATGAACCTATCAATTTTTAACCCATTCCGACACAGTCGCGAAAAATGACGAAATTGCCCCGGGCGCGGTTTTTGTTTCCGATCAACCAGTCAAATATTAACCCATTCCGACACAGTCGCGAAAAATGACGAAATTGCCCCGGGCGCGGTTTTTGTTTCCGATCAACCAGTCAAATTTTAGCCCATTCCGATACAATCGAGAAAAATGATGAAATTACCCCCAACACGATTTTTATTTTCGATCAACCTGCCAAATTTCAGCCCATTCCGACACAATCGTGAAAAATGACGAAATTGCTCGCGGCGAGGTTTTTGTTTCCGATCAACCAGTCAAATATTAACCCATTCCGACACAGTCGCGAAAAATGACTAAATTCTCCCCGACGCGATTATTTTTTCCGATCAACCTGTTAAATTTTAGCCCATTCCGACCCCGTCGCGAAAAATGACGAAATTCACCCAGCGCAATTTTTGTTTCCGATCAACCTGTCAAATTTTTGTCAATTTCGACATAGTCGCGAAAAATGACGAAATCGCCCGGCGCAGTTTTTGTTTCCGATCAACCTGTATAATTTTAGCCCATTCCGACACAGTCGCGAAAAATGAAAAAATTATCCTCAGCGCGGATTTTGTTTCCGATCAACAAGTCCGATTTCAGCCCATTCCGACATCGTCGCAAAAAATGACGAAATTGCCCACGGCGCGATTTTTATTTCCTATCAACCTGCCAAATTTTAGCCAATTCCGACACAGTTGCGAAAAATGACGAAATTCACCCGACCCGATTTTTGTTTCCGATCAACCTGTCAAATTTTAGCCAATTCCGACACAGTTGCGAAAAATGACGAAATTCACTCCGCGCAGTTTTTCTTCCCGATCAACCTATTTAATTTGAGCCCATTCCGACACAATCGCGAAAAATGACGAAATTGCCCCCGCGCGGTTTTTGTTCCCGATCAACCAGTCAAATTTTTGCCCATACCGACACCATTGCGAAAAATGACGAAATTCACCCGACCCGATTTTTGTTTCCGATCAACCTGTCAAATTTTAGACCATTCAGACACCATCGCGAAAAATGACGAAATTGCCCCCGGCGCAGTTTTTGTTTCCGATCAACCTATCAAATTTTAGCCAATTCCGACACAGTCGCGAAAAATGACAAAATCGCCTGATGCGATTTTTGTTCCCGATCAACCAGTCAAATTTTAACCCATTCCGACACCTTTGCAAAAAATGACGAAATTGCCTCCGGCGCGGTTTTTGATCCCGATCAACCTGTTAAATTTGAACCCATTCCGACACAGTCGCGAAAGATGATAAAGTGCCCCCGGCGCGATTTTTGTTTCCGATCCACCTGTCAAATTTTAGCCCATTCCGACACAGTCGCGAAAAATGACGAAATTGCCCCCGGCGCGGTTTTTGTTTCCGATCAACCAGTCAAATTTTAGCCCATTCCGACACCATTGCAAAAAATGACGAAATTGCCCCCGGCGCGGTTTTTGTTTCCGATCAACCAGTCAAATTTTAGCCCATTCCGACACCATTGCAAAAAATGACGAAATTGCCCCCGGCACGGTCTTTGTTCCCGATGAACCTATCAATTTTTAACCCATTCCGACACAGTCGTGAAAAATGACGAAATTGCCCCGGGCGCGGATTTTGTTTCCGATCAACCAGTCAAATTTTAGCCCATTCCGACACAATCGAGAAAAATGATGAAATTGCCCCCAACGCGATTTTTATTTTCGATCAACCTGCCAAATTTCAGCCCATTCCGACACAATCGTGAAAAATGACGAAATTGCCCCCGGCGCGATTTTTATTTCCGATGAACCAGTTAAATTTTAGCACATTTCTACACAGTCGCAAAAAATGACGAAATTGTCCCCGGCGCGATTATTTTTTCCGATCAACCTGTTAAATTTTAGCCCATTCCGACCCCGTCGCGAAAAATGACGAAATTCACCCGGCGCAATTTTTGTTTCCGATCAACCTGTCAAATTTTTGTCAATTTCGACATAGTCGCGAAAAATGACGAAATCGCCCGGCGCAGTTTTTGTTTCCGATCAACCCGTATAATTTTAGCCCATTCCGACACAGTCGCGAAAAATGAAAAAATTATCCTCAGCGCAGATTTTGTTTCCGATCAACCAGTCAAATTTTAGCCCATTCCGACATCGTCGCAAAAAATGACGAAATTGCCCCCAGCGTGATTTTTGTTTCCGATCAACCTTTCAAATTCTTGTCAATTCCGACACAGTTGCGAAAAATGACGAAATTCACCGGGCGTGGTTTTTGCTCTCGATCAACCTGTTAAACTTGAGCCCATTCCGACACAGTAGCGAAAAATGACGAAATTGCCCCGGCGCGATTTTTGTTTCCGATCAACATGTCAAATTTTAGCCAATTCCGACACAAGAGCGAGAAATGACGAAATTGCCCTCGGCGCGATTTTTGTTTCCGATCAATCAATCAAATTTTAGTCCATTCCGACACAGTCGAGAAAAATGACGAAATTGCCCCCAGCGCAATTTTTATTTTCGATCAACCTGCCAAATTTCAGCCCATTCCGACACAGTTACCAAAAATGATGAAATTGCCCCCAGCATGGTTTTTGTTTCCGATCAACCTGTCTAATTTTAGCCCATTCCGACACCGTCGCGAAAAATGACGAAATTGCCCCGGCGCGATTTTTGTTTACGATCAACCTGTCAAATTTTAGCCAATTCCGACACAGTCACGAGAAATAACGAAATTACCCCCGGAGCGATTTTTGTTCCCGATCAACCTGTTAAATTTGAGCACATTCCGACACCATTGCAAAAAATGACAAAATTGCCCCCGGAGCGGTTTTTGTTTCCGATCAACCTGTCAAATTTTAGCCCATTCCGACACAGTCGAGAAAAATGATGAAATTGCCCCCAACGCGATTTTTATTTTCGATCAACCTGCCAAATTTCAGCCCATTCTGACACAGTCATGAAAAATGACGAAATTGACCCCGGCGCGATTTTTGTTCCCGATCAACCAGTCAAATTTGAACCCATTCCGACACAATCGCGAAAAATGTCGAAATTGACCCCGGAGCGATTTTTGTTTCCGATCAACCTGTCAAATTTCAACCCATTCTGACACAGTCGCGAAAAATGACGGAATCGCCCCCGGCGCAATTTTTGTTTCCGATCAACCTGTCAAATTTTAGCCAATTCCGACACAAGAACCAAAAATGACGAAATTGCCCCCGACGCGGTTTTTGATTCCGATCAACCTGTCAAATTTGAGCACATTCCGACACAGTTGCGAAAAATGACGAAATTGCCCCCGACGCGGTTTTTGATTCCGATCAACCTGTCAAATTTGAGCACATTCCGACACAGTTGCGAAAAATGACGAAATTGCCCCCGACGCGGTTTTTGATTCCGATCAACCTGTCAAATTTGAGCACATTCCGACACAGTTGCGAAAAATGACGAAATTGCCCCCGACGCGATTTTTGTTCCCGATCAACCTGTTAAATTTGAGCACATTCCGACACCATTGCAAAAAATGACAAAATTGCCCCCGACGCGGTTTTTGTTTCCGATCAACCTGTAAAATTTTACCCAATTCCGAAACAGTCGCGAAAAATGACGAAATTGACCCCGGTGCGATTTTTGTTTCCGATCAACCTGTCAAATTTCAACCCACTCTGACACAGTCGCGAAAAATGACGAAATTATCCCCGGCGCGATTTTTGTTTACGATCAACCAGTCAAATTTTCCCATTCCGACATCGTCGCGAATAATGACGAAATTGCCCACGGCGCGAATTTTGTTTCCGATCAACCTGTCAAATTTTAGCCAATTCCGACAAAGTTGCGAAAAATGACGAAATTCACCCAGCGCGGTTTTTGTTCCCGATCAACCTGTTAAATTTGAGCCCATTCCGACACAGTCGTGAAAAATGACGATATTGCCCCCGGCGCGATTTTTGTATCCGATCAACCTGTCAAATTTTAGCCCATTCCGACACAGCCGCGAAAAATGACGATATTGCCCTCGGCGCGATTTTATTTTCCGATCAACCTGTCAAATTTTAGGCAATTCCGACACAGTTGCGAAAAATGACGAAATTCACCCGGCGCGATTTTTGTTCCCGATCAACCTATTTAACTTGAGCCCATTACGACACAGTCGCGAAAAATGACGAAATTGCCCTTGGCGCGATTTTTGTTTTCAATCAACCTGTCAAATTTCAGCCCCCTCCGACACAGTCGCGAAAAAAGACAAAATTATCCACGGCACGGTTTTGGTTTCCGATCAACCAGTTAAATTTTAGTCCATTCCGACATCGTCGCGAAAAATGACGAAATTGCCCACCGCGCGATTTTTGTTTCCGATCAACCTATCAAATTTTAGCCAATTCCGACACAATTGCGAAAAATGACGAAATTCACCCAGCGCGGTTTTTGTTCCCGATAAACCTGTCAAATTTTAGCCCATTTCGACACAGTCGCGAAAAATGACGAAATTGCCCACGGCGCGAATTTTGTTTCCGATCAACTTGTCAAATTTTAGCCAATTCCAACACAGTTGCGAAAAATGACGAAATTCTCCCGGCGCGATTTTTGTTCCCGATCAACCTGTTAAATTTGAGCCCATTCCGACACAGTCGCGAAAATGACGATATTGCCACCGGCGCGATTTTTGTTCCCGATCAACCTGTTAAATTTGACCCCATTCCGACACAGTCGCGAAAAAAGACGAAATTTCCCCTGGCGCGATTTTTGTTTCCGATCAACCTGTCAAATTTTAGCTCTTTCTGACACAGTCGCGAAAAATGACGGAATTGCCCCCGGCGCGATTTTTGTTTCCGATCAACCTGTCAAATTTTAGCCAATTCCGACACAGTTGCGAAAAATGACGAAATTCACCCGGCGCGGTTTTTGTTCCCGATCAACCTGTTGAATTTTAGCCCATTCCGACAGAGTCGCGAAAAATGACGAAATTGCCCCCGGCGCAGTTTTTGTACCCGATCAACCAGTAAAATTTTAGCTCATTCCGACACCATTGCAAAAAATGACGAAATTGTCCCCAGCGCGGTCTTTGTTCCCGATCAACGTGTCAAATTTCAGTCCATTCCGACACAGTCATGAAAAATGATGAAATTATCCTCGGCGCGGATTTTGTTTCCGATCAACCAGTCAAATTTCAGCCCATTTCGACATCGTCGCAAAGAATGACGAAATTGCCCCAGGCGCGATTTTTGTTTCCGATCAACGTGTCAAATTTTAGCCAATTCCGACACGGTTGCGAAAAATGACGAAATTCACCTGGCACGGTTTTTGTTCTCTATCAACCTGTAAAATTTGAGCCCATTCCGACACAGTAGCAAAAAATGACGAAATTGCCCCCGACGCGATTTTTGTTTCCGATCAACATGTCAAATTTTAGCCAATTCCGACACAGTCGCGAAAAATGACGAAATTGTCCCCGGCGCGATTTTTGTTTCCGATCAACCAGTCAAATTATAGTCAATTCCGACACAGTTGCGAAAAATGACGAAATTCACAGGCGCGATTTTTGTTTCCAATCAACCTGTCAAATTTTAGCCCATTCCGACACCGTCGCGAAAAATGACGAAATTGATCCCGACGCAGTTTTTGTTTCTGATCAACCTGTCAAATTTTAGCCAATTCCGACAGAGTCGCGAAAAATGACGAAATCGCCCGGCGCGAATTTTGTTCCCGATCAACCAGTCAAATTAGCCCATTCCGACACCATTGCAAAAAATGACGAAATTGCCCTCGGCGCGGTTTTTGTTCCCGATCAACCTGTTAAATTTGAGCCCATTCCGACACAGTCGCGAAAAATGACGAAATTGACCTCAGCGCGATTTTTGTTTCCGATCAACCTGTCAAATTTCAGTCCATTCTGACATAGTCGCGAAAAATGACGAAATTATCCTCGGCGCAAATTTTGTTTCCGATCAACCAGTCAAATTTTAGCCCATTTCGACATCGTCGCAAAGAATGACGAAATTGCCCCAGGCGCGATTTTTGTTTTCGATCAACCTGTCAAATTTTAGCCAATTCCGACACGGTTGCGAAAAATGACGAAATTCACTCGGCGCGGTTTTTGTTCTCTATCAACCTGCCAAATTTCAGAACATTCTGACACAGTCGCGAAAAATGACGAAATTGACCCCGACGCGATTTTTGTTCCCGATCAACCAGTCAAATTTGAGCCCATTCCGACACAGTCGCGAAAAATGACGAAATTGACCCGGGCGCGATTTTTTTTTCCAATCAACCTGTCAAATTTGAGCCCATTCCGACACCGTCGCGAAAAATGACGAAATTACCCCTGGCGCAGTTTTTGTTCCCAATCAACCTGTCAAATTTAAGCACATTCCGACACAGTCGCGAAAAATGACGAAATCGACCCCGGCGCGATTTTTGTTTCCGATCAACTAGTCAAATTTCAGCCCACTCCAGTACAGTCGCGAAAAACGACGAAATTGCCCCATGCGCGATTTTTGTTTCCGATCAACCTGTCAAATTTTAGTCAATTTCGACACAGGCGCGAAAAATGACAAAATTGCCCCCGGCGATATTTTTGTTCCCGATCAACCTGTCAAATTTGAGCACATTCCGACACAGTCGTGAAAAATGAAGAAATTGACCTCGGCGCGATTTTTGTTCCCGATCAACCAGTCAAATTTGAGCCCATTCCGACACAGTCGCGAAGAATGACGAAATTGACCCCGGCGCGATTTTTGTTTCCGATCAACCTGTCAAATTTCAACCCATTCTGACACAGTCGCGAAAATTGACGAAATTGACCCCGGCGCGATTTTTGTTTCCGATCAACTTGTTAAATTTCAGCCCACTCCGGTACAGTCGCGAAATATAACGAAATTGCCCCCTGCGTGATTTTTATTTCCGATCAACCTGTCAAATTTTAGTCAATTACGACACAGGCGCGAAAAATGACAAAATTGCCCCCGGCGCGATTTTTGTTCCCGATCAACCTGTCAAATTTGAGCACATTCCGACACAGTCGCGAAAAATGATGAAATTGACCCCGGCGCGATTTTTGTTCCCGATCAACCTGTCAAATTTGAGCACATTCTGACACAGTCGCGAAAAATGACGAAATTGTCCCCGGAGCGATTTTTGTTTCCGATCAACCTGTCAAATTTCAACCCATTCCAACACAGTCGCGAAAAATGACGAAATTGCCCCCGGCACAGTTTTTGTTCCCGATCAACCTGTTAAATTTGAGCACATTCCGACACAGTCACGAAAAATGATGAAATTGACCCCGGCGCGATTTTTGTTTCCGATCAACTTGTCAAATTTCAGCCCACTCCGGTACTGTCGCGAAAAATGACGAAATTGCCCCCTGCGCGATTTTTGTTTTCGATCAACCTGTCAAATTTTAGTCAATTTCGACACAGGCGCGAAAAATGACAAAATTGCCCCAGGCGCGATTTTTGTTCCCGATCAACCTGTCAAATTTGAGCACATTCTGACACAGTCGCGAAAAATGACGAAATTGTCCCCGGAGCGATTTTTGTTTCCGATCAACCTGTCAAATTTAAGCCCACTCCGACACAGTCGCGAAAAATGAGGAATTATCCCCGGCGCGGTTTTTGTTTCCGATCAACCAGTCAAATTTTAGCGCATTTCAACATCGTTGCGAAAAATGACGAAATTGTCCACGGCGCGAATTTTGTTTCCGATCAACCTGTCAAATTTTAGCCAATTCCGACACAGTTGCGAAAAATGACGAAATTCAACCGACGCGGTTTTTGTTCTCGATCAACTTGTAAAATTTGAGCCCATTCCGACACAGTAGCGAAAAATGACGAAATTGCCCCCGGCGTGATTTTTGTTTCCGATAAACATGTCAAATTTTAGCCAATTCCGACACAAGCGCGAAAAATGACGAAATTGCCCACGGCGCAGTTTTTTTTTCCGATCAACCAATCAAATTTTAGTCCATTCCGACACAGTCGAGAAAAATGACGAACTTGCCCCAAGCGCGATTTTTATTTTCGATCAACCTGCCAAATTTCAGCCCATTCCGACACAGTCACCAGAAATGATGAAATTGCCCCCAGCGCGGTTTTTGTTTCCAATAAACCTCTCTAATTTTAGACCATTCCTACACCGTCGCGAAAAATGACGAAAGTGCCCCCGACGCGATTTTTGTTTCCAATCAACCTGTCAAATTTTAGCCAATTCCGACACAGTCACGAGAAATAAGGAAATTACCCCCGGAGAGGTTTTTGTTCCCGATCAACCTGTCAAAGTTGAGCCCTTTTCGACACCATTGCAAAAAATGACGAAATTGGCCCCGGCGCGATTTTTGTTCCCGATCAACCTGTCAAAGTTGAGCCCTTTTCGACACCATTGCAAAAAATGACGAAATTGGCCCCGGCGCGATTTTTGTTCCCGATCAACCTGTCAAAGTTGAGCCCTTTTCGACACCATTGCAAAAAATGACGAAATTGGCCCCGGCGCGATTTTTGTTCCCGATCAACCTGTCAAAGTTGAGCCCTTTTCGACACCATTGCAAAAAATGACGAAATTGGCCCCGGCGCGATTTTTGTTCCCGATCAACCTGTCAAAGTTGAGCCCTTTTCGACACCATTGCAAAAAATGACGAAATTGGCCCCGGCGCGATTTTTGTTTCCGATCAACCTGTCAAATTTTAGTCAATTCCGACACAGGCGCGAAAAATGACAAAATTGACCCCGGCGCGATTTTTGTTCCCGATCAACCAGTCAAATTTGAGCCCATTTCGACACAATCGCGAAAAATGACGAAATTGACCCCGGCGCGATTTTTGTTTCTGATCAACCTGTGAAACTTCAACCCATTCCGACACAGACGCAAAAAATGACGGAATTGCCCCCCGGCGCAATTTTTGTTTCCGATCAACCAGTCAAATTTTAGCCCATTCCGACATCGTCGCGTAAAATGACGAAATTACCCTCGGCGCGATTTTTGTTCCCGATCAACCTGTCAAATTTGAGCCCATTCCGACACTGTATCAAAAAATGACGAAATTACCCTCGGCGCGATTTTTGTTCCCGATCAACCTGTCAAATTTGAGCCCATTCCGACACTGTATCAAAAAATGACGAAATTACCCTCGGCGCGATTTTTGTTCCCGATCAACCTGTCAAATTTGAGCCCATTCCGACACTGTATCAAAAAATGACGAAATTACCCTCGGCGCGATTTTTGTTCCCGATCAACCTGTCAAATTTGAGCCCATTCCGACACTGTATCAAAAAATGACGAAATTACCCTCGGCGCGATTTTTGTTCCCGATCAACCTGTCAAATTTGAGCCCATTCCGACACTGTATCAAAAAATGACGAAATTACCCTCGGCGCGATTTTTGTTTCCGATCAACCAGTCAAATTTTCACCCATTCCGACATCGTCGCGTAAAATGACGAAATTGCCTACGGCACGAATTTTGTTTCCGATTAACCTGTCAAATTTTAGCCAATTCCGAAACAGTTGCGAAAAATTACGAAATTCACCCAGCGCGGTTTTTGTTCCCGATCAACCTTTTTAATTTGAGCCCATTCCGACACTGTATCAAAAAATGACGAAATTGCCCCTGGCACGATTTTTGTTTCCGATTAACCTGCCAAAATTTAGCCCATTCCGACACAGTCGCGAAAAATGACGAAATTGCCCCCGGCGCGATTTTTGTCTCCTATCAACCTGCCAAATTTTAGCCAATTCCGACAAATTTGCGAAAAATGACGAAATTCACTCGGCGCAGTTTTTCTTCCCGATCAACCTGTTTAATTTGAGCCCATTCCGACACAGTCACGAAAAATGACGAAATTGCCCCCGGCGCGGTTTTTGTTCCCGATCAACCAGTCAAATTTTTGACCATACCGACACCATTGCAAAAAATGACGAAATTGCCCTCGGCACGGTCTTTGTTCCCGATCAACCTGTCAATTTTTAACCCATTCCGACACAGTCACGAAAAATGTCGAAATTGCCCAGGGCGCGGTTTTTGTTTCCGATCAACAAGTCAAATTTTAGCCCATTCCGACACAGTCGAGAAAAATGATGAAATTACCCCCAACGCGATTTTTATTTCCTATCAACCTGCCAAATTTCGGCCCATTCCGACACAGTTGCGAAAAATGACGAAATTGCCCCCGCGAGGTTTTTGTCTCCGATCAACCAGTCAAATATTAGCCCATTCCGACACAGTCGCGAAAAATGACGAAATTGTCCCCGGCGCGATTTTTGTTTCCGATCAACCAGTCAAATTTTAGCCAATTCCGACACAGTTGCGAAAAATGACGTAATTCACCCGACCCGATTTTTGTTTCCGATCAACCTGTCAAATTTTAGACCATTCAGACACCCTCGCGAAAAATGACGAAATTGCCCCCGGCGCAGTTTTTGTTTCCGATCAACCTGTCAAATTTTAGCCAATTCCGACACAGTCGCGAAAAATGACAAAATCGCCCGATGCGATTTTTGTTCCCGATCAACCAGGCAAATTTTAGCCCATTCCGACACCAATGCAAAAAATGACGAAATTGCCCCCGGCGCGGTTTTTGGTCCCAATCAACCTGTTAAATTTGAACCCATTCCGACACAGTCGCGAAAGATGATGAAAGTGCCCCCGGCGCGATTTTTGTTTCCGATCAACCTGTCAAATTTTAGCCCATTCCGACACAGTCGCGAAAACTGACGAAATTGCCCCCGGCGCGATTTTTGTTCCCGATCAACTAGTCAAATTTTAGCCCATTCCGACACCATTGTAAAAAATGACGAAATTGACCCCGGCACGGTCTTTGTTCCCGATGAACCTATCAATTTTTAACCCATTCCGACACAGTCGCGAAAAATGACGAAATTGCCCCGGGCGCGGTTTTTGTTTCCGATCAACCAGTCAAATTTTAGCCCATTCCGACACCTTCGCGAAACATGTCGAATTTTCCACCGGCGCGATTTTTGTTTCCGATCAACCTGTCAAATTCTTGTCAATTCCGACACAGTTGCGAAAATGACGAAATTCACCCGGCGCGATTTTTGCTCTTGATCAACCTGCTAAACTTGAGCCCATTCCGACGCAGTAGCGAAAAATGACGAAATTGCCCCGGCGCGGTTTTTGTTTCCGATCAACATGTCAAATTTTAGCCCATTCCGACACAAGCGCGAAAAATGACGAAATTGCCCCCGGCGCGATTTTTGTTTCCGATCAACCTGTCAAATTCTTGTCAATTCCGACACAGTTGCGAAAATGACGAAATTCACCCGGCGCGATTTTTGCTCTTGATCAACCTGCTAAACTTGAGCCCATTCCGACGCAGTAGCGAAAAATGACGAAATTGCCCCGGCGCGATTTTTGTTTCCGATCAACATGTCAAATTTTAGCCAATTCCGACACAAGCGCGAAAAATGACGAAATTGCCCCCGGCGCGATTTTTGTTTCCGATCAATCAATCAAATTTTAGTCCATTCCGACACAGTCAAGAAAAATGACAAAATTGCCCCCAGCGTGGTTTTTGTTTCCGATCAACCTGTCTAATTTTAGCCCATTCCGACACCGTCGCGAAAAATGACGAAATTGCCCCTGGCGCGATTTTTGTTTTCGATCAACCTGTCAAATTTTAGCCAGTTCCGACACAGTCACGAGAAATAACGAAATTACCCCCGGACGGTTTTTGTTCCCGATCAACCTTTTAAATTTGAGCACATTCCGACACCATTGCAAAAAATGACAAAATTGCCCCCGGCGCGGTTTTTGTTTCCGATCAACCTGTCAAATTTTAGACAATTCCGACACAGTCGCGAAAAATAACGAAATTGCCCCTGGCGCGGTTTTTGTTTCCGATCAACCAGTCAAATTTTAGCCCATTCCGACACAGTCGAGAAAAATGATGAAATTGCCCCCAACGCGATTTTTATTTTCGATCAACCTGCCAAATTTCAGCCCATTCTGACACAGTCATGAAAAATGACGAAATTGACCCCGGCGCGATTTTTGTTCCCGATCAACCAGTCAAATTTGAACCCTTTCCGACACAATCGCGAAAAATGACGAAATTGACCCCGGCGCGATTTTTGTTTCCGATCAACCTGTCAAATTTCAACCCATTCCGACACAGTCGCGAAAAATGACGGAATTGCCCCCGGCGCAATTTTTGTTACCGATCAACCTGTCAAATTTTTGCCAATTCCGACACAGGAACCAAAAATGACGAAATTGCCCCCGGCGCGGTTTTTGATTCCGATCAACCTGTCAAATTTGAGCACATTCCAACACAGTTGCGAAAAATGACGAAATTGACCCCGGAGCGATTTTTGTTTCCGATCAACCTGTCAAATTTCAGCCCACTCTGACACAGTCGCGAAAAATGAGGAATTATCCCCGGCGTGATTTTTGTTTCCGATCAACGTGTCAAATTTTAGCCAATTCCGACACGGTTGCGAAAAATGACGAAATTCCCTGGCGCGGTTTTTGTTCTCTATCAACCTGTAAAATTTGAGCCCATTCCGACACAGTAGCGAAAAATGACGAAATTGCCCCCGACGCGATTTTTGTTTCCGATCAACATGTCAAATTTTAGCCAATTTCGACACAGTCGCGAAAAATGACGAAATTGTCCCCGGCGCGATTTTTGTTTCCGATCAACCTGTCAAATTTCAGCCCACTCCGACACAGTCGCGAAAAATGACGAAATTATCCCCGGCGCGATTTTCGTTTACGATCAACCAGTCAAATTTTCCCATTCCGACATCGTCGCGAAAAATGACGAAATTGCCCACGGCGCGAATTTTGTTTCCGATCAACCTGTCAAATTTTAGCCAATTCCGACAAAGTTGCGAAAAATGACGAAATTCACCCAGCGCGGTTTTTGTTCCCAATCAACCTGTTAAATTTGAGCCCATTCCGACACAGTCGCGAAAAATGACGATATTGCCCCCGGCGCGATTTTTGTATCCGATCAAGCTGTCAAATTTTAGCCCATTCCGACACAGCCGCGAAAAATGACGATATTGCCCCCGGCGCGATTTTATTTTCCGATCAACCTGTCAAATTTTAGGCAATTCCGACACAGTTGCGAAAAATGACGAAATTCACCCGGCGCGATTTTTGTTCCCGATCAACCTGTTTAACTTGAGCCCATTACGACACAGTCGCGAAAAATGACCAAATTGCCCTTGGCGCGATTTTTGTTTCCAATCAACCTGTCAAATTTCAGCCCACTCCGACACAGTCGCGAAAAAAGACAAAATTATCCCCTGCGCGGTTTTTGTTTCCGGTCAACCAGTTAAATTTTAGCCCATTCCGACATCGTCGCGAAAAATGACGAAATTGCTCACCGCGCGATTTTTGTTTCCGATCAACCTATCAAATTTTAGCCAATTCCAACACAGTTGCGAAAAATGACGAAATTCACCCAGCGCGGTTTTTGTTCCCGATAAACCTGTCAAATTTTAGCCCATTCCGACACAGTCGCGAAAAATGACGAAATAGCCCACGGCGCGAATTTTGTTTCCGATCAACTTGTCAAATTTTAGCCAATTCCGACACAGTTGCGAAAAATGACGAAATTCTCCCGGCGCGATTTTTGTTCCCGATCAACCTGTTAAATTTGAGCCCATTCCGACACAGTCGCGAAAATGACGATATTGCCACCAGCGCGATTTTTGTTCCCGATCAACCTGTTAAATTTGACCCCATTCCGACACAGTCGCGAAAAAAGACGAAATTTCCCCTGGCGCGATTTTTGTTTCCGATCAACCTGTCAAATTATAGCTCTTTCTGACACAGTCGCGAAAAATGACGGAATTGCCCCCGGCGCGATTTTTGTTTCCGATCAACCTGTCAAATTTTAGCCAATTCCGACACAGTTGCGAAAAATGACGAAATTCACCCGGCGCGGTTTTTGTTCCCGATCAACCTGTTGAATTTTAGCCCATTCCGACAGAGTCGCGAAAAATGACGAAATTGCCCCCGGCGCAGTTTTTGTACCCGATCAACCAGTAAAATTTTAGCTCATTCCGACACCATTGCAAAAAATGACGAAATTGACCCCAGCGCGGTCTTTGTTCCCGATCAACGTGTCAAATTTCAGTCCATTCCGACACAGTCTCGAAAAATGACGAAATTATCCTCGGCGCGGATTTTGTTTCCGATCAACCAGTCAAATTTCAGCCCATTTCGACATCGTCGCAAAGAATGACGAAATTGCCCCAGGCGCGATTTTTGTTTCCGATCAACGTGTCAAATTTTAGCCAATTCCGACACGGTTGCGAAAAATGACGAAATTCACCTGGCGCGGTTTTTGTTCTCTATCAACCTATAAATTTGAGCCCATTCCGACACAGTAGCGAAAAATGACGAAATTGCCCCCGACGCGATTTTTGTTTCCGATCAACATGTCAAATTTTAGCCAATTCCGACACAGTCGCGAAAAATGACGAAATTGTCCCCGGCGCGATTTTTGTTTCCGATCAACCTGTCAAATTTCAGCCCACTCCGACACAGTCGCGAAAAATGACGAAATTATCCCCGGCGCGATTTTTGTTTACGATCAACCAGTCAAATTTTCCCATTCCGACATCGTCGCGAAAAATGACGAAATTGCCCACGGCGCGAATTTTGTTTCCGATCAACCTGTCAAATTTTAGCCAATTCCGACAAAGTTGCGAAAAATGACGAAATTCACCCAGCGCGGTTTTTGTTCCCGATCAACCTGTTAAATTTGAGCCCATTCCGACACAGTCGCGAAAATGACGATATTGCCCCCGCGCGCGATTTTTGTATCCGATCATCCTGTCAAATTTTAGCCCATTCCGACACAGCCGCAAAAAATGACGATATTGCCCCCGGCGCGATTTTATTTTCCGATCAACCTGTCAAATTTTAGGCAATTCCGACACAGTTGCGAAAAATGACGAAATTCACCCGACGCGGTTTTTGTTCCCGATCAACCTGTTGAATTTTAGCCCATTCCGACAGAGTCGCGAAAAATGACGAAATTGCCCCCGGCGCAGTTTTTGTACCCGATCAACCAGTAAAATTTTAGCTCATTCCGACTCCATTGCAAAAAATGTCAAAATTGTCCCCGATGGAGTCTTTGTTCCCGATCAACGTGTCAATTTTTAGCCCATTCCGACACAGTCGCGAAAAATGACGAAACTGCCCCGGGCACGATTTTTGTTTCCGATCAACCAGTCAAATTTTAGCCCATTCCGACACGGTCCAGAAAAATGATGAAATTGCCCCCAACGCGATTTTTATTTTCGATCAACCTGCCAAATTTCAGCCCATTCCGACACAGTCGAGAAAAATGACGAAATTGCCCCCGGCACGGTCTTTGTTCCCGATCAACCTATCAATTTTTAATCCATTCCGACACAGTCGCGAAAAATGACGAAATTTCCCCGGGCGCGGTTTTTGTTTCCGATTAACCAGTCAAATTTTAGCCCATTCCGACACAGTCGAGAAAAATGATGAAATTGCCCCCAACGCGATTTTTATTTTCGATCAACCTGCCAAATTTCAGCCCATTCCGACACAATCGTGAAAAATGACGAAATTGCCCACGGCGAGGTTTTTGTTTCCGATCAACCAGTCAAATATTAGCTCATTCCGACACAGTCGCGAAAAATGACGAAATTGTCCCCGGCGCGATTATTTTTTCCGATCAACCTGTTAAATTTTAGCCCATTCCGACTCCGTCGCGAAAAATGACGAAATAGCCCCCGGCGCAGTTTTTGTTTCCGATCAACCTGTCAAATTTTAGTCAATTCCAACACTGTCGCGAAAAATGACGAAATTGCACCTTGCGCGGTTTTTGTTCCCGATCAACCAGTCAAATTTTAGCCCATTCCGACACCATTACAAAAAAATGACGAAATTACCCACGACGTGGTTTTTGTTCACGATCAACCTTTTAAGTTTGAGCCCATTCCGACATAGTCGCAAAAAATGACGAAATTGACCTCAGCGCGATTTTTGTTTCCGATCAACCTGTCAAATTTCAGCCCATTCCGACAAAGTCGCGAAAAATGACAAAATTATCCTCGGCGCGGATTTTTTCCGATCAACAAGTCAAATTTTGGGCCATTCCAACATCGGCGCGAAAAATGACGAAATTGCCCCCGGCGCAATTTTTGTTTCCGATCAACCCGTCAAATTTTAGCCAATTTCGACACAGTTGCGGGAAATGACGAAATTCACTCGACGCGGTTTTTGTTCTCGATCAACCTGTTAAATTTGAGCCCATTCCGACACAGTAGGGAAAAATGACGAAATTGCCCCCGGTGTGATTTTTGTTTCCGATCAACATGTCAAATTTTAGCCAATTCCGACATAAGCGCGAGAAGTGACGAAATTGCCCCCGGCGCGGTTTTTCATTCCGATCAACCAATCAAATTTTAGTCCATTCCGACACGGTCGAGAAAATGACGAAATTGCCCCCGGCGGGATTTTTATTTTCGATCAACCTGCCAAATTTCAGCCCATTCCGACACGGTCGCGAAAAATGACGAAATTGACCCCGGCGCGATTTTTCTTGCTGATCAACCAGTAAAATTTGATCCCAATCCGACACAGTCGAGAAAAATGACGAAATTGCCCCCGGCACGGTCTTTGTTCCCGATCAACCTATCAATTTTTAACCCATTCCGACACAGTCGCGAAAAATGACGACATTGCCCCGGGCGCGATTTTTGTTTCCGATCAACCAGTCAAATTTTAGCCCATTCTGACACAGTCGAGAAAAATGATGAAATTGCCCCTAACGCGATTTTTATTTTCGATCAACCTGCCAAATTTCAGCCCATTCCGACACAATCGTGAAAAACGACGAAATTGCCCCCGACGGGGTTTTTGTTTCCGATCAACCAGTCAAATATTAGCCCATTCCGACACAGTCGCGAAAAATGACGAAATTGTCCCCGGCGCGATTATTTTTTCCGATCAACCTATCAAATTTTAGCCCATTCCGACCCCGTCGCGAAAAATGACGAAATTCACCCGGCGCAATTTTTGTTTCCGATCAACATGTCAAATTTTTGCCAATTCCGACATAGTCGCGAAAAATGACGAAATCGCCCCCGGCACAATTTTTTTCCCTATCAACCAGTCAAATTTTAGCCCATTCCGACACCATTGAAAAAAATGACAAAATTGCCCCCGGCGCGATTTTTATTCCCGATCAACCCGTTAAATTTGAGCCCATTCCGACACAGTCGCGAAAAGTGACGAAATTGGCCTCAGCGCGATTTTTGTTTCCGATCAACCTGTCAAATTTCAGCCCATTCCGACACAGTCGCGAAAAATGACAAAATTATCCTCAGCGCGGATTTTGTTTCCGATCAACAAGTCAAATTTTAGCCCATTCCGACATCGTCGCAAAAAATGACAAAATTGCCCCCGGCGCGATTTTTGTTTCCGATCAACCTGTCAAATTTTTGTCAATTCCGACACAGTTGCGAAAAATGACGAATTCACCTGGCGCGGTTTTTGCTCTCGATCAACCCATTAAATTTGAGCCCATTCCGACACAGTAGCGAAAAATGACGAAATTACCCCCGGCGCGATTTTTGTTTCCGATCAACATGTCAAATTTTAGCCAATTCCAACACAAAAAATGACGAAATTGCCCCCGGCGCGGTTTTTGTTTCCGATCAATCAATCAAATTTTAGTCCATTCCGACACAGTTGAGAAAAATGACGAAATTGCCCCCAGCGCAATTTTTATTTTCGATCAACCTGCCAAATTTCAGCCCATTCCGACACGCTCACCAAAAATGATGAAATTGCCCCCAGCGTGGTTTTTGTTTCCAATCAACCTGTCTAATTTTTGCCCATTCCGACACTGTCGCGAAAAAGACGAAATTGCCCCCGGCGCGATTTTTGTTTTCGATCAACCTGTCAAATTTTAGCCAATTCCGACACAGTCACGAGAAATAACGAAATTACCCCCGGAGCGATTTTTGTTCCCGATCAACCTGATAAATTTGAGCACATTTCGACACCATTGCAAAAAATGAAAAAATTGCCCCCGACGCGGTTTTTGTTTCCGATCAACCTGTCAAATTTTAGCCAATTTCGACACAGTCGCGAAAAATAAAAAAATTGCCCCGGGCGCGATTTTTGTTTCCGATCAACCAGTCAAATTTTAGCCCATTCCGACACAGTCGAGAAAAATGATGAAATTGCCCCCAACGCGATTTTTATTTTTGATCAACCTGCCAAATTTCAGCCCATTCCGACACAGTCGTGAAAAATGACGAAATTGACCCGACGCGATTTTTGTTCTCGATCAACCAGTCAAATTTGAACCCATTCCGACACAATCGCGAAAATGACGAAATTGACCCCGGCGCGATTTTTGTTTCCGATCAACCTGTCAAATTTCAACCCATTCCGACACAGTCGCGAAAAATGACGGAATTGCCCCCGGCGTAATTTTTATTTCCGATTAACATGTCAAATTTTAGCCAATTCCTACACAGGAACCAAAAATGACGAAATTGCCCCCGGCGCGATTTTTGATTCCGATCAACCTGTCAAATTTGAGCACATTCCGACACAGTTGCGAAAAATGATAAAATTGACCCCGGAGCGATTTTTGTTTCCGATCAACCTATCAAATTTCAGCCCACTCCGACACGGTCGCGAAAAATGAGGAATTATCCTCGGCGCGATTTTTGTTTCCGATCAACCTGTCAAATTTTATCCAATTTCGACTAGTCACGAGAAATAACGAAATTACCCTGGAGCGGTTTTTGTTCCCGATCAACCTGTTAAATTTGAGCACATTCCGACACCATTGCAAAAAATGACAAAATTGCCCCCGGCGCGGTTTTTGTTTCTGGTCAACCTGTCAAATTTTAGCCAATTCCGACACGATCGCAAAAAATAACGAAATTGCCCCTGGCGCGGTTTTTGTTTCCGATCAACCAGTCAAATTTTAGCCCATTCCGATATAGTCGAGAAAAATGACGAAATTGCCCACAACGCGATTTTTGTTTCCGATCAACCTGTCAAATTTCAGCCCACTCTGGCACAGTCGCGAAAAATGACGAAATTATCCCCGGCGTGATTTTTGTTTCGAATCAACCAGTCAAATTTTAGCCCATTCCGACATCGTCGCGAAAAATGACGAAATTGCCCGCGGCGCGATTTTTATTTCCGATCAACCTGTCAAATTTTAGCCCAATCCGACAGAGTTACGAAAAATGGCGAAATTAACCCTGGCGCGATTTTTGTTTCCGATCAACCTGTCAAATTTCAGCCCATTCCGACACAATCGCGTAAAATGACGAAATTGCCCCCGGCGCGATTTTTATTTCCGAACAACCAGTCAAATTTTAGCCCATTCCGACATCGTCGAGAAAAATGACGAAATTGCCCCCGGCGCGATTTTTATTTCCGAACAACCAGTCAAATTTTAGCCCATTCCGACACAGTCGCAAAAAATGACGAAATTGACCCCGGCGCGATTTTTGTTCCCGATCAACCAGTCAAATTTGAGCCCAATCCGACACAGTCGCAAAAAATGACGAAATTGACCGCGGCGCGATTTTTGTTTCCGATCAACCTGTCAAATTTCAGCCCATTCCGACACAATCGCGTAAAATGACGAAATTGCCCCCGGCGCGGCTTTTGTTTCGGATCAACCTGTCAAATTTTAGCCAATTCCGAGACAGGCGCGAAAAACGACGAAATTGCCCCCAGAAACGATTTTTGTTCCCGATCAACCTGTCAAATTTGAGCCCATTCCGACACAGTCACGAAAAATGACGAAATTGACCCCGGCGCGATTTTTGTTTCCGATCAACCTGTCAAATTTCAGCCCACTCCGACACAGTCGCGAAAAATGACGAAATTATCCCCGGCGCGGATTTTGTTTCCGATAAACCAGTCAAATTTTCCCATTCCGACATCGTCGCAAAAAATGAGGAAATTGCCCACGGCGCGAATTTTGTTTCCGATCAACCTGTCAAATTTTAGCCAATTCCGACAAAGTTGCGAAAAATGACGAAATTCACCCAGCGCGGTTTTTGTTCCCGATCAACCTTTTAAATTTGAGCCCATTCCGACACAGTCGCGAAAAATGACGATATTACCCCCGGCGCGATTTTTGTATCCGATCAACCTGTCAAATTTTAGTCCATTCCGACACAGTCTCGAAAAATGACGATATTGCCCCCGGCGCGATTTTATTTTCCGATCAACCTGTCAAATTTTAAGCAATTCCGACACAGTTGCGAAAAATGACGAAATTCACCCGGCGCGATTTTTGTTCCTGATCAACCTGTTTAACTTGAGCCCATTACGACACAGTCGCGAAAAATGACGAAATTGTCCCCGACGCGATTTTTGTTTCCGATCAACCTGTCAAATTTCAGCCCACTCCGACACAGTCGCGAAAAAAGACAAAATTATCCCCGGCGCGGTTTTTGTTTCCGATCAATCAGTCAAATTTTAGTCGATTCCGAAATCGTCGCGAAAAATGACGAAATTGTCCCCGGCGCGATTTTTGTTCCTGATCAACCTGTTTAACTTGAGCCCATTCCGACACCATTGTAAAAATGACGAAATTGCCCACCGCGCGATTAATGTTTCCGATCAACCTATCAAATTTTAGCCAATTCCGACACAGTTGCGAAAATGACGAAATTCACCCAGCGCAGTTTTTGTTCCCGGTCAACCTGTTGAATTTGAGCCATTCCGACACAGTCGCGAAAAATGACGAAATTGCCCCCGACGAGATTTTTGTTTCCGATCAACCTGTCAAATTTCAACCCATTCCGACACAGTCGCGAAAATTGACGAAATAGACCCCGGCGCGATTTTTGTTTCCGATCAACCTGTCAAATTTCAACCCATTCCGACACAGTCGCGAAAATTGACGAAATAGACCCCGGCGCGATTTTTGTTTCCGATCAACCTGTCAAATTTCAACCCATTCCGACACAGTCGCGAAAATTGACGAAATAGACCCCGGCGCGATTTTTGTTTCCGATCAACCTGTCAAATTTCAACCCATTCCGACACAGTCGCGAAAATTGACGAAATAGACCCCGGCGCGATTTTTGTTTCCGATCAACCTGTCAAATTTCAACCCATTCCGACACAGTCGCGAAAATTGACGAAATAGACCCCGGCGCGATTTTTGTTTCCGATCAACCTGTCAAATTTCAACCCATTCCGACACAGTCGCGAAAATTGACGAAATAGACCCCGGCGCGATTTTTGTTTCCGATCAACCTGTCAAATTTGAGCACATTCCGACACAGTCGTGAAAAATGAAGAAATTGACCTCGGCGCGATTTTTGTTCCCGATCAACCAGTCAAATTTGAGCCCATTCCGACATAGTCGCGGATAATGACGAAATTGACCCCGGCGCGATTTTTGTTTCCGATCAACCTGTCAAATTTCAACCCATTCCGACACAGTCGCGAAAA
>NW_019258509.1:0-1083 GCF_002742605.1 Olea europaea var. sylvestris
GTTAATTTTTTGTCCAGCGCTTCTTCAACCCGATGTAATTAATAAGGAAATTAATTATTTGAAGGCCCAAACGAAGAAATTTGCCTAAAATCCAGTGATCCCGAGTTTGTGCTCGAGTCATATTTCGCGGGCCATTTCCAATCAACCTGCCAAATTTTGGCCCATTCCAACACCGTCACAACAAATGACAAAATAGCCCTTAGTGCGATTTTTTTTGTTAATTTTCTGTCCCGCACTTCTTCAACCTGACATAATTAACACGAAAATTAATCATTCGGAGGCCTAAACGAAGGAATTTAGCTAAAATCCCGTGATCCCGTGTCTGTGCATCGAGTCCAATTTCGTGGGCCGTTTCCAATCAACCTGCCAAATTTCGGGCTATTACGACACCGTTGCGACAAATGACGAAATTACCCCTGGTGTGATTTTTCCACGTTAATTTTCTGTCCAGCACTTCTTCAACCGGACATAATTAATAAGGAAATTAATTATTCGGAGGCCTAAACGAAGGAATTTGGCTAAAATCCCGTGATCTCGGGTTTATGCCCCAAGTCCAATTCCGCGGGCCGTTTCCAATCAACCTGCCAAATTTCGGGCCATTACGACACCGTTGCGACAAACGACGAAATTACCCCCGGTGCGGTTTTTCTTCGTTAATTTTCTGTCCAGCACTTCTTCAACTTGACATAATTAATAAGGAAATTAATTATTCGGAGGCTCAAATGAAGGAATTTGGCTAAAATCCTATGATCCCGGGTCTGTGCCTCGAGTACGATTTCGGGGGACAATTCCAATCAACCTGCCAAATTTCGGCCCATTCCGATGCCGTCGCTACAAATGACGAAATTGGACCTGGTGCAGTTTTGCTTTGTTAATTTTCTGTCCAGCACTTCTTCAACCCGACGTAATTAATAAGGAAATTAATTATTCGGAGGCCCAAACGAAGGAATTTTGCTAAAATCCAGTGATCCCGAGTCTGTGCTCGAGTCATATTTCGCGAGCCATTTCCAATCAACCTGCCAAATTTTGGCCCATTCCAACACCGTCACAATAAATGACAAAATAGCCCTTGGTGCGATTTTT
>NW_019258510.1:0-1083 GCF_002742605.1 Olea europaea var. sylvestris
GCGCGATTTTTGTTTACGATCAACCTGTCAAATTTTAGCCAATTCCGACACAGTCGCGAAAAATGACGACACTGCCCCGGCGCTATTTTTGTTTTCGATCAACCTGTCAAATTTGAGCACATTCCGACACAGTCGAGAAAAATGACGAAATTGCCGCCGGCGCGATATTTATTTCCGATCAAACCGCCAAATTTCAACCATTTCCGACACAGTCGAGAAAAATGACGAAATTGCCCCCGGCGCGATTTTTGTTTCCGATCGACCGGTCAAATTTAAGCCAATTCCGACACAGTCGCGGAAAATGACGAAATTACACCCGGCGCTATTTTTGTTCCCGTTCAACCTGTCAAATTTGAGCCCATTCCGACACAGTCGAGAAAAATGACGAAATTACCGCCGGCGTGATTTTTATTTCCGATAAAACTACTAAATTTCAGTTAATGCGGACACAGTCGAGAAAAATGACGAAATTGCCCCCGGCGCGGTTTTTGTTTCCGATCAACCAGTCAAATTTTAGCCAATTTCGACAAAGTCGCGGAAAATGACGAAATTACACTCGGCGCGATTTTTGTTTCCTATCAACAAGTCAAATTTGACCCCATTCCGACACAGTCGCGAGAAATAACGAAATTGCACCCGTCGCGATTTTTGTTCCCAATAAACCTGTCAAATTCGAGCCCATTCCGACACAGTCGAGAAAAATGACGAAATTGCCCGCGGCGCGATTTTTGTTTCCGATCAACCAGTCAAATTTTAGCCAATTCTGACACAGTCGAGAAAAATGAGGAAATTGCACCCGGCGCGATTTTTGTTTCCGATCAACCTGTCAAATTTGAGCCCATTCCGACACAGTTGAGAAAAATGACGAAATTCCCCCCGGCGCGATTTTTGTTTCTGATCAACCGGTCAAATTTAAGCCAATTCCGACACAGTCGTCCAAAATGACGAAATTTAACCCGGCGCTATTTTTGTTCCCGTTCAACCTGTCAAATTTGAGACCATTCCGACACAGTCGAGAAAAATGACGAAATTTCCCCCGGCGCGATTTTTATTTCCGATCAACCTGTCAAATTTGAGCCCATT
>NW_019258511.1:0-1083 GCF_002742605.1 Olea europaea var. sylvestris
TACATTTTATTTAAATCACCAACGTTTGCTTTTAGATTTCTTGAGGTATTTATTTCATATGCAACGAATCTTCTAAGAATATAAACACTATTGGGGCTCTTATTAGCATATAAATCATCTAGCTTATCTCAAACTTCCCAAGGCAATTGTGGAAGTATTTACCTGCCCAGAGAAGTTATTTGAAGTTGTTGAATGATTGATTTATTGGATACCTCCAAAATCTCAGCCTCCATGCTCAACCTGTTATTGCATCAATGTCGCCTTTTTTCTTCGAAAAAGATAATATATTCTTTCATGTCAGACTTCTTTGAGTCCAACCTACATAACAAGTTGTGAACAAATTATTGAATGCAACCATAGAGTAGCTCCTCAAAGGATTCTTTTTTAGAGCAAGAAGACTTAACATACATCGAGATCTCGACCTTGGATGCTCTTTCAATAGAAGAATCTTCGAGATCTCAACTACAAAACTCAGTGCATAGAAAAATGATACAGATCTGATGTCATTGATGGTAATACATGTTTAAACCACAATCAAGGAACCAAAACCATCCCTGAAACCACTTCAAATCCGAAAAAATCGAAAACCAAAAACTTTTCCACCCTAATCACCGTACAAAATAACAATCCGATCTACACAAAGACCAAGCTGAAATCCAAACCCCTAAAATTGCATTTTAAACCCTTGTCTAGAAATTGCACAAATGAACCGAAAATTCCAAAAATATAGAAGATGGCCCACCTTCACCAAATCACAACGAGTCCTTAGGTTGCAAATCTTCGCCTCTTTTCAGGTCACATGATCAGTGTTGACTATTGCATCAACAAATTCGTGTGATCTGTATCGATCCTTGTAGATTTACGTGGATCCATTCATGCATTACAGCCATAGTAGGCCTATGACTTCGAACCCCAAGTTTTGTACAATGGAACAAGATTGTGTTCAAAACAAGATCGAGTATAGAGATACATATATATGTTGGTAGTAGTGGTGGTTCAAATCTTTAAGGGTGGCGATACGTTGTTGTGATGGTGGTGGTGGTGGTGGTGGGATTGAGGGATAGAAGAGTGTGTGTGTGTGTG
>NW_019258512.1:0-1083 GCF_002742605.1 Olea europaea var. sylvestris
AATTAAGAAAATTGAATGAGGCAAGATCTTACAGTACGTACCAGGTAGAAAAACAGCTGCAGAATGAAAGCGCACTGAACAGTCAGGTAAGCAAGTGCTGACTTCCTTAATTTTCCAGAAGTGTGGATGTTCTGTGTGCGTGTGTTTATACGTATTTTATTTTATTTTTTCTATACAAAAATATTTAATTTAATTTCTGCATTTATTAGAGCTGCTCGGGATCATGAAAAAGTGGTATGGGCGGTGTATGCGCCATATTTTAGAAGGGAATAAAGGGTTTCCTATAGGTTTAAGTGAGATTTATTTAAATAATATATAAATCGACATAATTTCACCAATCGGCATCATAAATTATTAGTATTTGATATAGTTGTTTGTAAATAGAAATAAAATAAGACCAAAATGTAAATTATGATGCTCTGAGAAATCGAATATTAGTTTAAATAGTAAATTTAAAATTTATATTCGAACTATTTCATAAGTTAATATTAATACTATCTGAAATTTTATTTTAGTAATGTTGTAATAATTGCAAGATTACGAAATTTAATTTTGATTAATAGAAACAAAAATCGAAGTCAACTTAATTTGTTGAGTAAGTGCAAAGTCATCTTAATTATTGTGGATCCCTATGAAATTAAGAAATTTATTATTTGAACTATAAAATTATAAAATGTAAAAGTAAATAAATTTCGTAGTTAAATGAAAAGGATAAGCCGTTTGGTATAAGCCAACCATGCAAGTCCTAGGAAAATTCCACGGCTTCTACATGTCCCTGTAATATGACTTTTGCTTTACTTATATTTCTTGGAGAAGAGATCAACTCCTCTAAAAATTCTTTTAATCAAACAAAGTACATTAGAAAAAGTTTGAAACGTGTTCAAATATTTTTTTATCAATTTCGAAAATAGTTTTTGACCTTTCAAAAATCCTAACAAATGGCCTATAATTGATGAGACAATAGGATGGAACCATTGTCATTTCAATCCCCCTTCTTTTCTTTTTTTTTTTCCATTCCCCAAGCCTATGAGAAAAGCTCGATTTACATGATCTATTTGTGGTCTCTTTCAAAATATGTCAGCA
>NW_019258513.1:0-1083 GCF_002742605.1 Olea europaea var. sylvestris
ATTTTTGACACGTTGTTTGACACTTGCATTGTTGTCAAGTGTCAATTGGATGGGAAAATAGTTTGAAATTTAAACTGTCCAGCAGAATAATGTCACGTGGCAAAGTGTTAACTAAAATATACACCATAGTGTAAATGTAGCATGGTTCATACAGAGTGAACTTTGCTATTCGTACACTAATTTTTGTCATGTTGTTTGACACTTGCATTGTTATCAAGTGTCAATTAGATGGGAAGACTGTTTGAAATTTAAACTGTCCAAAAGAGTAATGTCACGTGGTAAAGTGTAAACTAAAGTATACACCATAGTGTAATGATGCAAGGTCCTTGTCGACTGAACTTTGCTATTTGTACACAGATTTTGGACACGTTGTTTGACACTTGCATTATCGTCTAGTTTAAATTGGATGGAAATAATGTTTGACATTTAAACTGTCTAACAGCGTAATGTTACGTGGCAAAGTGTAAACTAAAGTGTACACCTTAGTGTAGTGTAGCAAGGTCCCTACGGATTGAACTTTTCTATTTGTACACTAATTTTCGACACGTTGTTTGACACTTACATTGTTGTCCAGTGTCAATTGGATGGGAAAACTATTTGGAATTTAAACTGTGCAATAGGGTAATGTCACGTGGCAAAGTGTAAACTAAAGTGTACACCATAGTGTACATGTGGCAAGTTTCTTATGGATTGAACTTTGTTATTTGTACACCGATTTTTGACACGTTGTTTGACACTTACATTGTTGTCAAGTGTCAATTGGATGGGAAAACTATTTGAAATTTACACTGTCTTATAGGGTAACATTACGTGATAAAGTGTAAACTAAATTGTAAACCATAGTGTACATGTTGCTAGGTCCTTACCGTTTGAACATTGCTATTTGTACACTAATTTTTGACACGTTGTTTGACACCTGTATTGTTGTCAAGTGTCATTTGGATGGGAAAACTGTTCGAAATTTAAACTGTCTAAAAGGGTAATGTCACGTGGTAAAGTATGAACTAAAGTGTACACCATATTGTACATGTAGCAAGGTCCTTATCGATTGAACTTTTCTACTTGTACACTGATATTTGACAC
>NW_019258514.1:0-1083 GCF_002742605.1 Olea europaea var. sylvestris
GCAATTCCTCTGTACAATTCCTCTTGTACAAAGGAATTGCTGCTGGAATCGCAACAACATCTGGTGCATTTTGTCTTTTTTTTTCTTTTTTTATCCACTAGTCGACGGATTGCTGCCAAGTGTTATATGTATCAATTTTAGCAGCCCTTTTTTTGCAGATCTCAATCTAGACTAGGCAGCTAGAACAGATTGAATGAAGAGATAAAGTGCCCTTTTCTTTTCTAAATTCAAAAGGATTACTACTTTCTTAATTCCCAAGTTCACACTAACAGAAAGTTGATGACAATGAAAAACTATTGTATAAAATTAGCAAACAATGAAATCTTTCAGAAAAATAAATAAATAAATAAATAAATAAATAATTGTTTTATGGGCATTAACATGAATTTTCTTATAACCATAAAAATAATATTAAAATGAAGTATTGATTAAACTTTCAATAGCAAGAATTCTACTTATGGAACTGGAAGATGTAGCCGACAACAGTGGTGGTTTGAACACTAATGCAGATGGAAAATGATAGGTAATAATTTTTACATATTATCGAAAGTGTAATCCTGCTGGGTCCCAATTCTCTACATTTAAGGAATTAAATTTATTTATTTATTTATTATTATTATTTTTTTTTTGTCATGACCATACTAATTTGACTCGACCATATTAATTTACTCAATTCTTGCTCAATAAATAACTAAGCACTTGTTTGATTCTCATTCTTCTAAAAATTTATTTTTTTAAAATTCATTTTCAACCACACATTTTTCAATAAAACAATATAATGCGCAAATCCAAAACATTTTCTTAATTTTTAATCATATATTCTCAATCAATCTACTATTCAAAATGCATTATTTTCTCCAAAATTGAGATCAAATAAGGGCTAAATCTCTTATTTGGCTCCATCAACTATTTGTATCCTGATATTGGGGTCAACTAAATTAGAAATTGGTGTCAATTAAATTAACTTAGAATAAATCTACCTAATTTGAAGATTAAAAATAAGGATTATAGGACATGTCGAGATTGTTAGTCAAAAGGCAAGTATACAATATAATTAAAATATCTTACAACTTGATGCAAATT
>NW_019258515.1:0-1083 GCF_002742605.1 Olea europaea var. sylvestris
AATTTAAAAAAAAAAAAAAAAAAAAAAAATTGCCAACTTCTTCCACAATAGCTCCCCCACTCCACCACCAGCCTCAACCTCAACAACCACATTCCACCCCACTACGAGCACCTGCACCACTATAAGCACCCAAACCCAACCCCTGCAGCATCACCCAATTTGACTCCCCATTACCAGCACCACTATAAACACCTAAACCCAACCTCAGAAGAATCAATGTTAAAACATCAGAGGAAATTTGGACTGAGATTTCAATGTACTCCATCCTACACGCAAATTCGAACCCCTACAAGCTTCTACATTACTGAAGTTACTCAACAATAAAGGAAAAAGCCCACAATTAGCAAACCCATTAAGCAATTATTTACTTTATTTCTTGGAAAAATTTAAGTGATCTAATGGAACTCCTTAAATAGAAATTGATGAAAAGAGATTTATCGAATTAGGGGTTATGGAGAAAAAGGAGGAGGAAAGAAAATGAAGTAATGGGTATCTTTTTTCTTCCTAACACACTACAACATACATACATAAAGAACGGGAATTGAACTTCTTCTTCTGCTAATCCTTAATTAATTCATTCATGGAACCTGCTAATGTGTAGAGTATTGAATAATTAAGGTAATTACGATTTGATTAAAGGAAAACCGTAGTAAAATGGTCTATTGCTCTGGCAGCTGGCTGAGGCTGAGCTTTGTAGTTGCAGCGGAGGAGGATAAAGGCGTGGCGACCGACAAATTTTCGCATTTATGACATCGGTTTACGGCTAAAATCTAGCAACAAGAGGGGCAGGAGGAGTGAGAACTTAGCCAAGTGATTTGATATTGAATCAATGCTAAAATATCAGAGAAAATTGGCTCGTTTGTTTATAGTGGTGTAGGCAGTGGAGGGTCAAGTGGGGGCATTTGTAGTTTTTAAAAATTTGGGCCTATAGGTGCAATTTTTTTTCTTTTCTTTTTTTGTTTTGTATAAATATGAGGGTATTTTGGTCATTTAAAGTTAAAAAATAGGTGAAAAAGATATCCAGCGCAAAGAAAAGTCGAAACGAGAGCAAAAATGCCAAAAAATGAAGATGGAGACGTTTTC
>NW_019258516.1:0-1083 GCF_002742605.1 Olea europaea var. sylvestris
AGCAGGGGGAGTTAATTTTAGTGGCTTCTTTCATGCGAAACAAGCAACAGCAATTCCAATCACGATAATTTCTGGTTCAATTTTGTAACCTTCAAGATTCTTTGAGGCTAAACGATTTGCAAAGTAAACAAATACCCAATCAGTCAATGCGAGCAGTCAATGCGAATTGTGAGCTTTCAGAAATTCATGCTCACATGAATCGACAAGCATTAGCGATAATTTCTGATTATATTATTAACCTTCAAATTCTTTGAAGCTAAACGAATTACGAAAGTAAGGAAGGACAACAAGTACCCAACCCACACACGGTGTAACTGAGAGAAATCTTGCAGGTTGAGAAGTGGGTGTTTTAGATGAATCTTCAGCAACCTCTATCAGGGTGTGTTGGATATTTTGTCGATGCTGCAAGAGTCTCCGCCACTTTCCTTCACCTTCACCCTGCAGCAACTCTTGGTATTCGGTGCTTCCTCTACTTTATCTTTCCTCCCACAACATCCTTGGGTTCGGTCCTGAACCCCAAGTTCTTCCCTCCTCTCCAGAAATTCAGAGTTCTCCTTCCAGACCTCTCCATTAGTATAGACTTCCTTCTTCCATATTGGAACTGAAGCCTTCACCTCATCTATAATAAATTTACAAGCATCCAGTCCATCTGCACGGTGAACAGAAGATACTGCAATGAACACACTTATATCCCCAACAGGAACTGGGCCTAAGCGATGAGCAACAGCAATTGAATTGAGATTCCACGATGATCTTGCAGAAGTACAAATGGATTTGATGCAGCGTACTGCCATTGGAATGTATGCTTCATATCTTAGCTTTAAGACCGTTTTGCCTTCAAAGGTGTCACGGGTTGTGCCGGAAAAAGTTGCTATGGCACCGCATTGTGGTGAATGAACATAACTGATGTATTTGATGATGTCAATAGGATTATTCTCTTCCAAGATTTCAATTAGATCTCTCTCATCGGCCATATTGACCATTGATTCTTTTTAACAGAAAAGCATCCTGAAATTATCTTTGCAAAATTCGTTAAAAGATAAGGAGATATCAGAGTGCTAATCTAATAACTCGGATGCAAGT
>NW_019258517.1:0-1083 GCF_002742605.1 Olea europaea var. sylvestris
TTTTTTTTTTTTTTTTTACTCTTTAATTTTCTTTTTCGTTATTCCCAATGCTAGTTATCTGGCCAAAAAAATTCAAAATATTTCATTTGACATATGTTGTAACAGGTAAATAATACAAGCGGAGAAGGTAAACAACAGATCTAAATAGTTACATTTACCTCAGAAGGGTAAATCTTATTTTCATTTGAAAATTAGTTGCATAAATTCATCAATTCTCTTAGGTACTTTTATATATCTGGTCATGTGCACATGTTCTCTGCGTGGTTATTTATAGATGCTCTTTCACCAAGGTCTACACATGTACAATCATAGGTTTCAGCAAAGAAAAATTTCAATGCCTTACTACGAATTAAGGAGATAACATCCAGAAATCTGAAAAAATAAAATGCCAGTCTTAGTGAGATACCAAAAAGTGCAAAATCAAAGGCCACAAACATCAACGATGTAAAGTGAGCAATAACCAAGAAATGAAAAAGTACAAGGAGCTCACGTGTTTTTGAACAAGGTCAACCCAAGGCTGGGAAAGTTATCAAATCCACATGAATCACCAGGACCACTGAAGAACCACTTAAAGCAGCTCCAGATGAAACTTATGCTCAAGTATTTCCCAAGACAGCTCACCTGCTTCCTGAGAAATTAATGCGTATCAATAGAAATTCCGCAAACATGCCAATGGAAAAGATCAAAGCTGAGAAGCATGCACGCTTTGGGATACATCTCCTACATATTCATATATTTATTAATATTTTTATGCCCAACAGACACTACCTGACAAATCTCCAGCACTTGTATGACAGACCATGCGGTGTCTCTTATATATTTTTTTAAAATTTCTAACAAGTGAGACATATTTTTAACACGTCAAGCATGAGATAAGCCCCATTTGTATGTGTTAAAATATAACCTGGGAATTTTTAATTATTAAATGTGTAAAACAGTCAAAGTAATGCAAGAAATATTCTACTAACTTATCTACGCTAGGTAATTTTGACTCACGAAAATTTTTCTTTTGTTGGTGCATTACATGAATAGTACAATCCTTAGTTATCTTAATACAAAAAAGGGGGGGGGGGGGGGGGAAAA
>NW_019258518.1:0-1083 GCF_002742605.1 Olea europaea var. sylvestris
AATTAGACTAGCAATTCGCCAAAAATGAATAAACCCCAAGTTATCCAGAAATCAAAACCACTTTTCATTGGCTCGATTCCAAATGAATAGGACTAGTAATTCATCGAAAATAAGCAAAGCCGAAGTTATCATGAAATCAAAAGCCACTTTTCATTGGCTCCAGTCCAATCGAATTAGACTTGCAATTTGTCAAAAATGAACAAACTCGATGTTATCATGAAAACAAAAACCACTTTTCATTGGCTCGATTCCAATCGAATTAGGCTAGCAAATCGTCAAAAACGAACAAACCCGAAGTTATAATGAAATCAAAAACCACTTTTCATTGGCTCGATTCCAATCGAATAAGACTAGCAATTTGTCGAAAATGATCAAACCCGAAGTCATCATGAAATCAAATCAAAAACCAATTTTCATTGGTTCGATTCCAATCGAATTAGACTAGCAACTTGCCGAAAATGATCAAACTCGATGTTTTCATGAAATCGAAAACCACTTTTCATTGGCTCGATTCCAATAGAATTGGACTAGCAATTCGTCGAAAATGATCAAACCCGAATTTTTCATGCAATCAAAAACCACTGTTCATATGCTCGATTCCAATCGAATTAGACTAGCATTTCGCCAAAAACGAACAAACCCGAAGTCAACATGAAATCAAAATCCACTTTTCATTGACTCAATTCCAATCGAATTAGATGAGCAATTCCCCAAAAATGAACAAACCTGAAGTTATCATGAAATCAAAAACTACTTTTCATTGGCTCGATTCCAATCGAATTAGACTAGCATTACGCAAAAAATGAACAAACCCGAAGTTATCATGAAATCAAAAACCACTTTTCATTTGCTCGATTCCAATCGAATTAGACTAGCAATTCGCCAAAAACAAACAAACCAGAAATCATCACAAAATCAAAAACCACTTTTCATTGACTCGATTCCAATAGAATTGGACTAGCAATTCGCCAAAAATGATCAAACCTGAAGTTATCATGAAATCAAAAACCACTTTTCATTGGCTCGATTCCAATCGAGTTAGACTAGCATTTCGCCAAAAACGAAAAAACACGAAGTTATCAT
>NW_019258519.1:0-29892 GCF_002742605.1 Olea europaea var. sylvestris
ATCGGAAACAAAAACCGCACCGGGGCCAATTTCGTCATTTTTCTCGACTGTGTCGGAATGGGCTGAAATTTGGCTGGTTGATCAGAAATAAAAATCGCGCCAGGGGCAATTTCGTCATTTTTCTCGACTGTGTCGGAATGGGCCAAAATTTGACAGGTTGGTCGAAAACAAAAATCGCGCCAGGGCAATTTCATAATTTTTCGCGACTGTGTCGGAATGGGCTGAAATTTGGCAGGTTGATCGGAAATAAAAATCTCGCCGGGGTAATTTTGTCATTTTTCTCGATTGTGTCGGAATGGGCTAAAATTTGACTGGTTGATCGGAAACCAAAACTGCGGCGGGTGAATTTCGCCATTTTTCACAACTGTGTCGGAATTGGTTAAAATTTGACAGGTTGATCGAAAACAAAAATCGCGCCGGAGGCAATTTCATCATTTTTCGCGACGGTGTCGGAATCGTCTAAATTTGACTGGTTGATCGGAAACAAAAACCGCGCCGGGGCAATTTCGTCATGTTTCGCGACTGTGTCGGAATGGGCTAAAATTTGATAGGTTGATCGGAAACAAAAATCGCACCTGTGGCAAATTCGTCATTTTTCGCGACTGTGTCGGAATGGGCTAAAATTTGACAGGTTGATCGGAAAAAAAAATCGCGCCGACGGCAATTGAGACATTTTTCGCGACGGTGTCGGATTGGGCTAAAATTTGACTGTTGATCGGAAAAAAACCGCGCAGGGGGTAATTTCGTCAGTTTTCTCGACTGTGCTGGAATGGGCTGAAATTTGGCAGGTTGATAGGAAATAAAAATCGCGCCGCAGGCAATTTCGAAATTTTTCTCGACTGTGTCAGAATGGGCTAAAATTTGATTGGCTGATCGGAAACAAAAAAACGCGCCGCGAGCAATTTCGTCATTTTTCTCGATTGTGTCGGAATGGGCTAAAATTTGACAGGATGATCGGAAACAAAAACCACGCCGGGGGCAATTTGGTCAATTTTTGCGTCTGTGTCGGAAGGGGCTCAAATTTGACAGGTTGATTGGGAATAGAACTCGCGCCGGGGGTAATTTCGTCATTCTTCGCAGCTGTGTCGGAATTGGCTAAAATTTGACAGGTTGATCGGAAACAAAAATCGCGCCGGGGGCAATTTCTTAATTTTTCGCGACTGTGTCGGAATCGGCTAAAATTTGACTGGTTGATCGGAAACAAAATCCACGTTGGGGGCAAATTTCGTCATTTTTCTCGACAGTGTCAGAATGGGCTTAAATTTGGCAGGTTGATCGAAAATAAAAATCTCGCCGGGGGTAATTTTGTCATTTATCTCGACTGTGTCGGAATGGGCTAAAATTTGACTGGTTGATCGGAAACAAAATCCGCGCCAGGTGAATTTCACCATTTTTCGCAACTGTTTCGAAATTGGCTAAAATTTGACAGGCTGATCGAAAACAAAAATCGCGCCGTGGGCAATTACATCATTTTTCGCGACGGTGTCGGAATCGGCTAAAATTTGTCTGTTGATCGGAAACAAAAATCGCGCGCGGGGGCAATTTCGTCATTTTTCGCGACTGTGTCGGAATGGGCTAAAATTTGATAGGTTGATCGGAAACAAAAATCACGCCGGGGGTAATTTCGTCATTTTTCGCGACGGTGTCAGAATCGGCTAAAATTTGGCTGGTTGATCGGAAACAAAAATCGCGCCAGGGGCAATTTCGTCATTTTTCGCGACTGTGTCGGAATGGGCAAAAACTTGACAGGTTGATCGGAAACAAAAGACCGCCCGGGGGCAATTTCGTCATTTTTCGCGACTGTGTCGGAATGAACTAAAATTTGACAGGTTGATAGGAAAAAAATCGCGCCAGGGGCAATTTCGACATTTTCGCGACGTTGTCGGAATGTGCTAAAATTTGACTGGCTGATCGGAAAAAAACCGCGTCGGGGGCAATTTCGTCGGTTTTCTCGACTCTGCTGGAATGGGCTGAAATTTGGCAGGTTGATCGGAAATAAAAATCGCGCCGAAGGCAATTTCGACATTTTTCGTGACTGTGTCGGAATGGGCTAAAATTTGACTGGTTGATCGGAAATAAAAAACCACGCCGCAGGCAATTTCGTCATTTTTCGCTACTGTGTCCGAATGTGCTAAAATTTGACAAGATGATCGGAAACAAAAATCGCGCAGGGGGCAATTTCGTCATTTTTTGCGTGTGTCGGAATGGGCTCAAATTTGACAGGTCGATGGGGAATAGAAATCGCGCCGAGGGCAATTTCGCCATTTTTCGCAGCTGTGTCGAAATTGGCTAAAATTTGACTGGTTGATCAGAAACAAAAATCGCACCGGGGGCAATTTCGACATTTTTCGCGACGGTGTCGGAATGGGCTAAAATTTGACTGGTTGATCAGAAAAAAACCGCGTCGGGGGCAATTTTGTCAGTTTTCTCGACTGTGTTGGAATGGCCTAAAATTTGACAGGTTGATCGAAAATAAAAATCGTGCCGAGGGCAATTTCGTCATTTTTCTAGACTGTGTCGGAATGGGCTAAAATTTGACTGGTTGATCGAAAACAAAAACCCCACCAGCGACAATTTCGTCATTTTTCGCGATTGTGTCAGAATGGGCTAAAATTTGACTGGTTGATTGGAAACAAAAACTGCGCCTGGGTTAATTTCGTCATTTTTTGCTACTATGTCGGAATGGGCTCAAATTTGACAGGTTGATCGTGGACAAAAACCGCGCCGGGGGCAATTTCGTCGTTTTTTGTAACTGTGACGTAATTGGCTTAAATTTGACAGGTTGATCGGAAACAAAAATCGCGCCGGGGGCAGTTTCGTCATTTTTCTCGACTGTGTCAGAATGGGCTGAAATTTGGCAGGTTGATCGGAAATAAAAATCGCGTCGGGGGGCAATTTTGTCATTTTTCTCGACTGTGTCGGAATAGGCTAAAATTTGACTGGTTGATCGGAAACAAAAATCACGCCGGGGGCAATTTCGTCATTTTTTGCGACTGTGTCGGAATGGGCTCAAATTTGATAGGTTGATCGGAAACAAAAAATCGCACCGGGGGCAATTTCGTCATTTTTCGCGACGGCGTCGGAACGGGCTAAAATTTGACAGGTTGATCGGAAACAAAAATCGCGCCGGTGGCAAATTCGACATGTTTCGCGAAGGTGTCGGAATGGGCTAAAATTTGACTGGTTGATCGGAAAAAAATCGCTCCAGTGGCAATTTCGTCATCTTTCGCGACTGTGTCAGAATGGGCTAAAATTTGACAGGTTGATCGAAAAAAAAATCGTCCCGGGGGCAATTTCGTCATGTTTCGCGACTTTGTCGGAATGGGCTAAAATTTGACTGGTTGATCTGAAACAAAAATCGAGCCGGGGGCAATTTCGACATTTTTCGCGACTGTGTCGGAATGGGCTCAAATTTGACAGGTTGATCAGGAACAAAAACCAGGACGTGTGAATTTCACCATTTTTCGCAACTGTGTCGGAATTGGCTAAAATTTAACAGGTTGATCGAAAAAAAATCACGCCGGGGGCAATTTCATCATTTTTCGCGACGATGTCGGAATCGGCTAAACTTTGACTGGTTGATCGGAAACAAAAATCGCGCCGGGGGCAATTTCGTCATTTTTCGCGACTGTGTCGGAATGGGCTAAAATTTGATAGGTTGATCGGAAACAAAAATCGCGCCGGGGGCAATTTCGTCATTTTTCGCGACTGTGTCGGAATGGGCTAAAATTTGATAGGTTGATCGGAAACAAAAATCGCGACGGGGGCAATTTCGTCATTTTTCTCGACGGTGTCGGAATCGGCTAAAATTTGGCTGGTTGATCGGAAACAAAAACCGCGCCAGGGGCAATTTCGTCATTTTTCGCGACTGTGTCGGAATGGGCAAAAACTTGACAGGTTGATCGGAAACAAAAAACCGCACTGGGGGCAATTTCGTCATTTTTCGCGACTGTGTTGGAATGGGCTGAAATTTGACAGGTTGATCGGAAACAAAAATCGCGGCGGGGGCAATTTCGACATTTTCGCGACGTTGTCGAAACGGGCTAAAATTTGACTGGTTGATCAGAATCGCGCCGGGGGCAACTTCGTCCGTTTTCTCGACTGTGCTGGAATGGGCTGAAATTTGGCAGGTTGATCGGAAATAAAAATCGCGCCCCAGGCAATTTCGACATTTTTCTCGACTGTGTCGGAATGGGCTAAAGTTTGACTGGTTGATCGGAAACAAAAAATCGCGTCGCGGGCAATTTCGTCATTTTTCGCGACTGTGTCGGAATGGGCTAAAATTTGACAGGATGATCGGAAACAAAAATCGCGCCAGGGGCAATTTCGTAATTTTTCGCGACTATGTCGAAATTGGCTAAAATTTGACTGGTTGATCGGAAACAAAAACCGTGCCTGGGGCAATTTCGTCATTTTTCTCGACTGTGTCGGAATGGGCTAAAATTTGGCAGGTTGATCGGAAATAAAAATCTCGTCGTGGGTAATTTTGTCATTTTTCTCGACAGTGTCGGAATGGGCTAAAATTCGACTGGTTGATCGGAAAGAAAAATCGCACCGGGTGAATTTCGCCATTTTTCACAACTGTGTCGGAATTGGCTTAAAATTTTACAGGTTGATCGAAAACAAAAATCGCGCCGTGGGCAATTTCTTCATTTTTCGTGACGGTGTCGGAATCGGCTAAAATTTGACAGGTTGATCAGAAAAAAATCACGCCAAGGGCAATTTCGTCATTTTTCGCGACTGTGTCGGAATGGGCAAAAACTTGACAGGTTGATCGGAAACAAAAAACCGCCCGGGGGCAATTTCGTCAGTTTTTTCGACTGTGCTGGAATGGGCTGAAATTTAGTAGGTTGATCGGAAATAAAAAACATGCCGGGGGCAATTTCGACATTTTCGCGACGTTGTCGGAATGGGCTAAAATTTGACAGGTTGATCGGAAAAAAATCGCGCCGGGGGCAATTTCGACATTTTCGCGACGTTGTCGGAATGGGCTAAAATTTGACTTGTTGATCGGAAAAAAAACCGCGCCGGGGGCAATTTTGTAAGTTTTTTCGACTGTGCTGGAATGGGCTGAAATTTGGTAGGTTGATCGGAAATAAAAATCGCGCCGAAGTCAATTTCGACATTTTTCGCGATTGTGTCGGAATGGGTTAAAATTTGATTGGTTGATCGGAAACAAAAAATCGCGTCGCGGGCAATTTCGTCATTTTTCGCGATTGTGTCGGAATGGGCTAAAATTTGACAGGATGATCGGAAACAAAAATCGCGCTGGGGCAATTTCGTTATTTTTTGCGTCTGTGTCGGAATTGGCTCAAATTTGACAGGTTGATTGGGAATAGAAATTGGGCCGGGGGTAATTTCGTCATTTTTCGCAGCTGTGTCGAAATTGGCTAAAATTTGACAGGTTGATCGGAAACAAAAATCGCGCCAGGGGCAATTTCTTAATTTTTCGCGACTGTGTCGGAATCGGCTAAAATTTGACTGGTTGATCGGAAACAAAAATCGTGCCGGGGGCAATTTCGTCATTTTTCTCGACTGTGTCGGAATGGGCTAAAATTTGGCAGGTTGATCGGAAATAAAAATCTCGTCGGGGGTAATTTTTTCATTTCTCTCGACAGTGTCGGAATGGGCTAAAATTTGACTGGTTGATCGGAAATAAAAATAGCACCGGGTGAATTTCGCCATTTTTCACAACTGTGTCGGAATTGGATTAAAATTTGACAGGTTGATCGAAAACAAAAATCGCGCCGTGGGCAATTTCTTCATTTTTCGTGACGGTGTCGGAATCGGCTAAAATTTAACAGGTTGATCAGAAAAAAATCGCGCCAAGGGCAATTTCGTCATTTTTCGCGACTGTGTCGGAATGGGCAAAAACTTGACAGGTTGATCGGAAACAAAAAACCGCCCGAGGGCAATTTCGTCATTTTCGCGACTGTGTCGGAATGAGCTAAAATTTGACAGGTTGATCGGAAAAAAATCGCGCCGGGGGGAATTTCGACATTTTCGCGACGTTGTCGGAATGGGCTAAAATTTGACTTGTTGATCGGAAAAAAAACCGCGCCGGGGGCAATTTTTTCAGTTTTCTCGACTGTACTGGAATGGGCTGAAATTTGGTAGGTTGATCGGAAATAAAAATCGCGCCGAAGGCAATTTCGATATTTTTCGCGATTGTGTCGGAATGGGCTAAAATTTGACTGGTTGATCGGAAACAAAAAACCGCGTCGCGGGCAATTTCGTCATTTTTCGCGACTGTGTCGGAATGGGCTAAAATTTGACAGGATGATCGGAACCAAAAATTGCGCTGGGGCAATTTCGTTATTTTTTGCGTCTGTGTCGGAATGGACTCAAATTTGACAAGTTGATTGGGAATAGAAATTGGGCCGGGGGTAGTTTCGTCATTTTTCGCAGCTGTGTCGAAATTGGCTAAAATTTGACAGGTTGATCGGAAACAAAAATCGCGCCAGGGGCAATTTCGTAATTTTTCGCGACTGTGTCGGAATCGGCTAAAATTTGACTGGTTGATCGGAAACAAAAACCGTGCCGGGGGCAATTTCGTCATTTTTCTCGACTGTGTCGGAATGGGCTAAAATTTGGCAGGTTGATCGGAAATAAAAATCTCGCCGGGGGTAATTTTGTCATTTTTCTCGACAGTGTCGGAATGGGCTAAAATTTGACTGGTTGATCGGAAAGAAAAATCGCACAGGGTGAAGTTCGCCATTTTTCACAACTGTGTCGGAATTGGCTTAAAATTTGACAGGTTGATCGAAAAAAAAATCGCGCCGTGGGCAATTTCTTCATTTTTCGTGACGGTGTCGAAATCGGCTAAAATTTGACAGGTTGATCAGAAAAAAATCGCGCCAAGGGCAATTTCGTCATTTTTCGCGACTGTGTCGGAATGGGCAAAAACTTGACAGGTTGATCGGAAACAAAAAACCGCCCGAGGGCAATTTCGTCATTTTTCGCGACTGTGTCGGAATGAGCTAAAATTTGACAGGTTGATCGGAAAAAAATCGCGCCGGGGGCAATTTCGACATTTTCGCGACGTTGTCGGAATGGGCTAAAATTTGACTTGTTGATCGGAAAAAAAAACCGCGCCGGGGGCAATTTTGTCAGTTTTCTCGACTGTGCTGGAATGGGCTGAAATTTGGTAGGTTGATCGGAAATAAAAATCGCGCCGAAGGCAATTACGACATTTTTCGCGATTGTGTCGGAATGGGCTAAAATTTGACTGGTTGATCGGAAACAAAAAACCGCGTCGAGGGCAATTTCGCCATTTTTCGCGACTGTGTCGGAATGGGCTAAAATTTGACAGGATGATCGGAAACAAAAATCGCGCTGGGGCAATTTCATTATTTTTTGCGTCCGTGTCGGAATGGGCTCAAATTTGACAGGTTGATTGGGAATAGAAATTGGGCCGGGGGTAATTTCGTCATTTTTCGCAGCTGTGTCGAAATTGGATAAAATTTGACAGGTTGATCGGAAACAAAAATCGAGCCAGGGGCAATTTCGTAATTTTTCGCCACTGTGTCGGAATCGGCTAAAATTTGACTGGTTGATCGGAAACAAAAATCGTGCCGGGGGCAATTTCGTCATTTTTCTCGACTGTGTCGGAATGGGCTAAAATTTGGCAGGTTGATCGGAAATAAAAATCTCGCCGGGGGTAATTTTGTCATTTTTCTCGACAGTGTCGGAATGGGCTAAAATTTGACTGGTTGATCGGAAAGAAAAATCGCACAGGGTGAATTTTGCCATTTTTCACAACTGTGTCGGAATTTGCTTAAAATTTGACAGGTTGATCGAAAACAAAAATCGCGCCGTGGGCAATTTCTTCATTTTTCGTGACGGTGTCGGAATCGGCTAAAATTTGACAGGTTGATCAGAAAAAAATCGCGCCAAGGGCAATTTCGTCATTTTTCGCGACTGTGTCGGAATGAGCTAAAATTTGACAGGTTGATCGGAAACAAAAAACCGCGCCGCGGGCAATTTCGTCATTTCTTGCGACTGGGTCGGATTTGGCTCAAATTTAACAGGTTGATCGGAAAAAAAACGCGCCGGGGGCAATTTCGACATTTTCGCGACGTTGTCGGAATGGGCTAAAATTTGACAGGTTGATCGGAAAAAAATCGCGCCGGGGGCAATTTCGACATTTTCGCGACGTTGTCGGAATGGGCTAAAATTTGACTTGTTGATCGGAAAAAAAACCGTGCCGGGGGCAATTTTGTCAGTTTTCTCGACTGTGCTGGAATGGGCTGAAATTTGGTAGGTTGATCGGAAATAAAAATCGCGCCGAAGGCAATTTCGACATTTTTCGCGATTGTGTCGGAATGGGCTAAAATTTGACTGGTTGATCGGAAACAAAAAACCGCGTCGCGGGCAATTTCGTCATTTTTCGCGACTGTGTCGGAATGGGCTAAAATTTGACAGGATGATCGGAAACAAAAATCGCGCTGGGGCAATTTCATTATTTTTTGCGTCCGTGTCGGAATGGGCTCAAATTTGATAGGTTGATTGGGAATAGAAATTGGGCCGGGGATAATTTCGTCATTTTTCGCAGCTGTGTCGAAATTGGATAAAATTTGACAGGTTGATCGGAAACAAAAATCGCGCCAGGGGCAATTTCGTAATTTTTCGCGACTGTGTCGGAATCGGCTAAAATTTGACTGGTTGATCGGAAACAAAAACCGTGCCGGGGGCAATTTCGTCATTTTCCTCGACTGTGTCGGAATGGGCTAAAATTTGGCTGGTTGATCGGAAATAAAAATCTCGCCGGGGGTAATTTTGTCATTTTTCTCGACTGTGTCGGAATGGGCAAAAATTTGACAGGTTGGTCGGAAACAAAAACCGCGCCAGGGGCAATTTCGTCATTTTTTGTGGTTGGGTCGGAATTGGCTAAAATTTGACATGTTGATCGGAAACGAAAAACCGCGCTGGTGGCAATTTCGTCATTTTTTGCGACTGTGTCCGATAAATTTTGATAGGTTGATCGGAAACAAAAACCGCGCCGGGGGCAATTTCGTCATTTTTCACGACAGTGTTGAAACGGGCCCAAATTTGACAGGTTGATCGGGAACGAAAACCGCGCCTGGGGTAATTTCGTCATTTTTCGCAACTGTATCGGAGTAGGCTAAAATTTGACAGGTTGATCAGAAACAAAAATCGCACCGGGGGCTATTTCGACATTTTTCGAGACGGTTTCGGAATGGGCTAAAATTTGACTGGTTGATCAGAAAAAACCGCGTCGGGGGCACTTTCGTCATTTTTTGCGTCTGCGTCAGAATGGGCTCAAATTTGACTGGTTGATCGGAAACAAAAACCGCACCGGGTGAATTTCGCCATTTTTCACAACTTTGTCGGAATTGGCTAAAATTTGACAAATTGATCGAAAACAAAAATCGCGTCGTGGGCAATTTCTTAATTTTTCGCGACGGTGTCAGAATCGGCTAAAATTTGACTGGTTGATCAGAAAAAAAATCAAGCCAGGGGCAATTTCGTCATTTTTCGCGACTGCGTCGGAATGGGCAAAAACTTGACAGGTTGATCGGAAACAAAAAACCGCCCGGGGGCAATTTCGTCATTTTTCGCGATTGTGTCGGAATGAGCTAAAATTTGACAGGTTGATTGGAAACAAAAATCGCGCCGGGGGCAATTTCGACATTTTTTGCGACGGTGTCAGAATGGGCTAAAATTTGACTGGTTGATCGGAAAAAAATTGCGCCGGGGAAATTTCGTCAGTTTTCTCGACTGTGCTGGGATGGGCTGAAATTTGGCAGGTTGATCGAAAATAAAAATCGCGACGAAGGCAATTTCGACATTTTTCTCGACTGTGTCGGAATAGGCTGAAATTTGACTGGTTGATCGGAAACAAAAAACCGCGGCGCGGGCAATTTCGTCATTTTTCGTGACTGTGTACGAATGGGCAAAAATTTGACAAGATGATCGGAAACAAAAACCGCTTCGGGGGCAATTCCGACATTTTTTGCGTCTGTGTTGGAATGGGCTCAAATTTGACGGGTTGATCGGAAACAAAAACCGCGCCGGGGGCAATTTCGTCATTTTTCGCAGCTGTGTCGAAATTGGCTAAAATTTGACAGTTTGATCGGAAACAAAAATCGCGCCGGGGGCAATTTCGTAATTTTTCACGACTGTGTCGGAAGCGGCTAAAATTTGACTGGTTGATCGGAAACAAAAATCGCGTCGGGGGCAGTTTCGTTATTTTTCTCGACTGTGTCGGAATAGGCTGAAATTTCACAGGTTAATCGGAACTAAAAATCACGACGAGGGCAATTTTGTCATTTTTTATTGACTGTGTCGGAATGGGCTAAAATTTGACTGGTTATTGGAAACAAAAATCGCGCCGGGCACAATTTCGTCATTTTTTTCGACTGTGCCGGAATGGGCTCAAATTTGACAGGTTGATCGGAAACAAAAAATCGCACCGGGGGCAATTTCGTCATTTTTCGCGACGACGTCGGAACAGGCTAAAATTTGACAGGTTGATCGGAAACAAAAATCGCGCCGGTGGCAGATTCAACATGTTTCGCGAAGGTGTCGGAATGGACTAAAATTTGACTGGTTGATCGGAAACGAAAAATCGCGCTGGGGGTAATTTCGTCATTTTTCGCGATTGTGTCGGATAAATTTTGATAGGTTGATCGGAAACAAAAACCGCGCCGGGGGCAATTTCGTCATTTTTCGCGACTGTTTCGGAACGGGCTCAAATTTGACAGGTTGATCGGGAACGAAAACCGCGCCGGGGGTAATTTCGTCATTTTTCGCAACTGTATCGTAATTGGCTAAAATTTGATAGGTTGATCGAAAACAAAAATCGCGCCGGGGCAATTTCGACATTTTTTACGACGGTGTCGGAATGGGCAAAAATTTGACTAGTTGATCAGAAAAAAATCGCGTCGGGGGCAATTTCGGCAGTTTTCTCGACTTTGTTGGAATGGGTTGAAATTTGACAGGTTGATCGGAAATAAAAATCGTGCTGGAGGCAATTTCGTCATTTTTCTAGACTTTGTCGGAATTGGCGAAAATTTGACTGGATGATCGGAAACAAAAACCCAACCAGGGGCAATTTCGTCATTTTTCGCGACTGTGTCGGAATGGGCTAAAATTTGACTGGTTGAACGGAAACAAAAATCGCGCCGGGGTTAATTTCGTCATTTTTTGCTACTGTGTCGGAATGGGCTCAAATTTGACAGGTTGATCGTGAACAAAAACCGCGCCGGGGGTAATTTCGTCATTTTTCGTAACTGTGTCGGAATTGGCTAAAATTTGACAGGTTGATCGGAAACAAAAAATCGTACCGGGGGCAATTTCGTCATTTTTCGCGACGGTGTCGGAATGGGCTAAAATTTGACAGGTTGATCGGAAACAAAAAATCGTACCGGGGGCAATTTCGTCATTTTTCGCGACGGTGTCGGAATGGGCTAAAATTTGACAGGTTGATCGGAAACAAAAAATCGTACCGGGGGCAATTTCGTCATTTTTCGCGACGGTGTCGGAATGGGCTAAAATTTGACAGGTTGATCGGAAACAAAAAATCGTACCGGGGGCAATTTCGTCATTTTTCGCGACGGTGTCGGAATGGGCTAAAATTTGACAGGTTGATCGGAAACAAAAAATCGTACCGGGGGCAATTTCGTCATTTTTCGCGACGGCGTCGGAACGGCCTAAAATTTGATAGGTTTATCGGAAACAAAAATCGCGTCGGTGGGAAATTCGACATGTTTCGCGAAGGTGTCGGAATGGGCTAAAATTTGACTGGTTGATCAGAAAAAAATCGCTCCAGGGGCAATTTCGTCATCGTTCGCGACTGTGTCGGAATAGGCTAAGATTTGACAGGTTGATCGGAAACAATAAACCGCGCCGGGGGCAATTTCCTCATGTTTCGCGACTGTGTCGGAATGGGCTAAAATTTGACTGGTTGATTCGAAACAAAAATCGAGCCGGGGGCAATTTCGGCATTTTTCGCGACAGAGTCGGAATCGACTAAAATTTGACTGGTTGATCGGAAACAAAAATCGCGTCGGGGGCAGTTTCGTTATTTTTCTCGACTGTGTCGGAATGGGCTGAAATTTCGCAGGTTAATCGGAACTAAAAATCACGCCGGGGGCAATTTTGTCATTTTTCTTGACTGTGTCGGAATGGGCTAGAATTTGACTGGTTGATTGGAAACAAAAATCGCGCCGGGCATAATTTCGTCATTTTTTTCGACTGTGCCGGAATGGGCTCAAATTTGACAGGTTGATCGGAAACAAAAAATCGCACTGGGGGCAATTTCGTCATTTTTCGCGACGGCGTCAGAACGGGCTAAAATTTGATAGGTTGATCGGAAACAAAAATCGCGCCGGTGGCAAATTCGACATGTTTCGCGATGGGGTCGGAATGGGCTAAAATTTGGCTGGTTGATCGGAAAAAAAATCGCTCCAGGGGGAATTTCGTCATCTTTCGTGACTGTGTCGGAATGGGCTAAGATTTGACAGGTTGATCGGAAACAAAAAATCGCGCCGGGGGCAATTTCGTCTTGTTTCGCGACTGTGTCGAAATGGGCTAAAATTTGACTGGTTGATCCGAAACAAAAATCGAGCCGGGGGCAATTTCAGCATTTTTCGCGACTGTGTCGGAATGGGCTCAAATTTGACAGGTTGATCGGGAACAAAAATCGCGCCGGTTGAATTTCGCCATTTTTCGCAACTGTGTCGGAGTTGGCCAAAATTTAACAGGTTGATCAAAAACAAAAATCTCACCGTGGGCAATTTCATCATTTTTCGCGACGGTGTCGGAATCGGCTAAAATTTGACTGGTTGATCGGAAACAAAAACCTCGCCGGGGGCAATTTCGTCATTTTTCGCGACTGTGTCAGAATCGGCTGAAATTTGACTGGTTGATCGGAAACAAAAACCGCGCCGGGGGCAATTTCGTCATTTTTCTCGACTGTGTCAGAATGGGCTGAAATTTGGCTGGTTGATTGGAAATAAAAATCGTGCCAGGGGCAATTTTGTCATTTTTCTCGACTGTGTCGGAATGGGCAAAAATTTGACAGGTTGGTCGGAAACAAAAATCGCGCCGGGGGCAATTTCCTCATGTTTCGCGACTGTGTCGGAACGGGCTAAAATTTGACTGGTTGATCCGAAACAAAAATCGAGCCGGGGGCAATTTCGGCATTTTTCGCGACAGTGTCGGAATCGACTAAAATTTGACTGGTTGATCGGAAACAAAAATCGCGTCGTGGGCAGTTTCGTTATTTTTCTCGACTGTGTCGGAATGAGCTGAAATTTCGCAGGTTAATCGGAACTAAAAATCACGCCGGGGGCAATTTTGTCATTTTTCTTGACTGTGTCGGAATGGGCTAGAATTTGACTGGTTGATTGGAAACAAAAATCGCGCCGGGCATAATTTCGTCATTTTTTTCGACTGTGCCGGAATGGACTCAAATTTGACGGGTTGATCGGAAACAAAAAATCGCACTGGGGGCAATTTCGTCATTTTTCGCGACAGCGTCGGAACGGGCTAAAATTTGACAGGTTGATCGGAAACAAAAATCGCGCCGGTGGCAAATTCGACATGTTTCGCGATGGTGTCGGAATGGGCTAAAATTTGGCTGGTTGATCGGAAAAAAATCGCTCCGGGGGGAATTTCGTCATCTTTCGTGACTGTGTTGGAATGGGCTAAGATTTGACAGGTTGATCGGAAACAAAAAACCGCGCGCGGGGGCAATTTCGTCATGTTTCGCGACTATGTCGAAATGGGCTAAAATTTGACCGGTTGATCTGAAACAAAAATCGAGCCGGGGGCAATTTCGGCATTTTTCGCGACTGTGTCGGAATGGACTCAAATTTGACAGGTTGATCGGGAAGAAAAACCGCGCCGGTTGAATTTCGCCATTTTTCGCAACTGTGTCGGAGTTGGCTAAAATTTAACAGGTTGATCAAAAACAAAAATCGCGCCGTGGGCAATTTCATCATTTTTCGCGACGGTGTCGAAATCGGCTAAAATTTGACTGGTTGATCGGAAACAAAAACCGCGCCGGGGGCAATTTCGTCATTTTTCGCGACTGTGTCAGAATCGGCTGAAATTTGACTGGTTGATCGGAAACAAAAATCGCACCGGGGGCAATTGCGATATTTTTCGCGACGGTTTCGGAATGGGCTAAAATTTGACTGGTTGATCGGAAACAAAAATCGCACCGGGGGCAATTGCGATATTTTTCGCGACGGTTTCGGAATGGGCTAAAATTTGACTGGTTGATCGGAAACAAAAATCGCACCGGGGGCAATTGCGATATTTTTCGCGACGGTTTCGGAATGGGCTAAAATTTGACTGGTTGATCGGAAACAAAAATCGCACCGGGGGCAATTGCGATATTTTTCGCGACGGTTTCGGAATGGGCTAAAATTTGACTGGTTGATCGGAAACAAAAATCGCACCGGGTGTATTTCGCCATTTTTCGCAACTTTGTCGGAATTGGCTAAAATTTGACAGGTTGATCAGAAACAAAAATCGCACCGGGGGCAATTTCGATATTTTTCGAGACGGTTTCGGAATGGGCTAAAATTTGACTGGTTGATCAGAAAAAACCGCGTCGGGGGCACTTTCGTCATTTTTTGCGTCTGTGTCGGAATGGGCTCAAATTTGACTGGTTGATCGGAAACAAAAATCGCACCGGGTGTATTTCGCCATTTTTCGCAACTTTGTCGGAATTGGCTAAAATTTGACAGGTTGATCGAAAACAAAAATCGCGTCGTGGGCAATTTCTTCATTTTTCGCGACGGTGTCAGAATCGGCTAAAATTTGACTGGTTGATCAGAAAAAAATCAAGCCAGGGGCAATTTTGTCATTTTTCTCGACTGCGTCGGAATGGGCAAAAACTTGACAGGTTGATCGGAAACAAAAAACCGCCCGGGGGCAATTTCGTCATTTTTCGCGACTGTGTCAGAATGAGCTAAAATTTGACAGGTTGATTCGAAACAAAAATCGAGCCGGGGGCAATTTCGGCATTTTTCGCGACAGTGTCGAAATCGACTAAAATTTGACTGGTTGATCGGAAACAAAAATCGCGTCGTAGGCAGTTTCGTTATTTTTCTCGACTGTGTCGGAATGAGCTGAAATTTCGCAGGTTAATCGGAACTAAAAATCATGCCGGGGGCAATTTTGTCATTTTTCTTGACTGTGTCGGAATGGGCTTGAATTTGACTGGTTGATTGGAAACAAAAATCGCGCCGGGCATAATTTCGTCATTTTTTTCGACTGTGCCGGAATGGGCTCAAATTTGACGGGTTGGTCGGAAATAAAAATCGCACTGGGGGCAATTTCGTCATTTTTCGCGACGGCGTCGGAACGGGCTAAAATTTGACAGGTTGATCGGAAACAAAAATCGCGCCGGTGGCAAATTGGACATGTTTCGCGATGGTGTCGGAATGGGCTAAAATTTGGCTGGTTGATCGGAAAAAAAATCGCTCCAGGGGGAATTTCGTCATCTTTCGTGACTGTGTCGGAATGGGCTAAGATTTGACAGGTTGATCGGAAACAAAAAACCGCGCCGGGGGCAATTTCGTCATGTTTCGCGACTGTGTCGAAATGGGCTAAAATTTGACTGGTTGATCCGAAACAAAAATCGAGCCGGGGGCAATTTCGGCATTTTTCGCGACTGTGTCGGAATGGGCTCAAATTGGACAGGTTGATCGGGAACAAAAATCGCGCCGGTTGAATTTCACCATTTTTCGCAACTGTGTCGGAGTTGGCTAAAATTTACCAGGTTGATCACAAAAATCGCGCCGTTGGCAATTTCATCATTTTTCGCGATGGTGTCGGAATCGGCTAAAATTTGACTGGTTGATCGGAAACAAAAACCGCGCCGGGGGCAATTTCGTCATTTTTCGCGACTGTGTCAGAATCGGCTGAAATTTGACTGGTTGATCGGAAACAAAAACCGCGCCGGGGGCAATTTCGTCATTTTTCTCGACTGTGTCGGAATGGGCTGAAATTTGGCTGATTGATTGGAAATAAAAATCGTGCCAGGGGCAATTTTGTCATTTTTCTCGACTGGGTCGGAATTGGCTAAAATTTGACAGGTTGATCGGAAACGAAAAACCGCGCTGGGGGCAATTTCGTCATTTTTTGCGACTGTGTCCGATAAATTTTGATAGGTTGATCGGAAACAAAAACCGCGCCGGGGGCAATTTCGTCATTTTTCACGACAGTGTCGAAACGGGCCCAAATTTGACAGGTTGATCGGGAACGAAAACCGCGCCTGGGGTAATTTCGTCATTTTTCGCAACTGTATCGGAGTAGGCTAAAATTTGACAGGTTGATCAGAAACAAAAATCGCACCGGGGGCAATTTCGATATTTTTCGAGACGATTTCGGAATGGGCTAAAATTTGACTGGTTGATCAGAAAAAACCGCGTCGGGGGCACTTTCGTCATTTTTTGCGTCTGTGTCGGAATGGGCTCAAATTTGACTGGTTGATCGGAAACAAAAACCGCACCGGGTGAATTTCGCCATTTTTCACAACTTTGTCGGAATTGGCTAAAATTTGACAGGTTGATCGAAAACAAAAATCGCGTCGTGGGCAATTTCTTCATTTTTCGCGACGGTGTCAGAATCGGCTAAAATTTGACTGGTTGATCAGAAAAAAAAACAAGCCAGGGGCAATTTCGTCATTTTTCGCGACTGCGTCGGAATGGGCAAAAACTTGACAGGTTGATCGGAAACAAAAAACCGCCCGGGGGCAATTTCGTCATTTTTCGCGACTGTGTGGGAATGAGCTAAAATTTGACAGGTTGATTGGAAACAAAAATCGCGCCGGGGGCAATTTCGTCATTTTTTGCGACGGTGTCAGAATGGGCTAAATTTTGACTGGTTGATCGGAAAAAAATCGCGCTGGGGAAATTTCGTCAGTTTTCTCGACTGTGCTGGGATGGGCTGAAATTTGGCAGGTTGATCGGAAATAAAAATCGCGACGAAGGCAATTTCGACATTTTTCTCGACTGTGTCGGAATGGGCTAAAATTTGACTGGTTGATCGGAAACAAAAAATCGCGGCGCGGGCAATTTCGTCATTTTTCGCGACTGTGTACGAATGGGCAAAAATTTGACAAGATGATCGGAAACAAAAACCGCTTCGGGGGCAATTCCGTCATTTTTTGCGTCTGTGTCGGAATGGGCTCAAATTTGACTGGTTGATCGGAAACAAAAACCGCGCCGGGGGCAATTTCGTCATTTTTCGCAGCTGTGTCGAAATTGGCTAAAATTTGACAGGTTGATCGGAAACAAAAATCGCGCTTTGGGCAATTTTGTAATTTTTCACGACTGTGTCGGAATCGGCTAAAATTTGACTGGTTGATCGGAAACAAAAATCGCGTCGGGGGGCAGTTTCGTTATTTTTCTCGACTATGTCGGAATAGGCTGAAATTTCACAGGTTAATCAGAACTAAAAATCACGTCGAGGGCAATTTTGTCATTTTTTATTGACTGTGTCGGAATGGGCTAAAATTTGACTGGTTGATTGGAAACAAAAATCGCGCCGGGCACAATTTCGTCATTTTTTTCGACTGTGCCGGAATGGGCTCAAATTTGACAGGTTGATCGGAAACAAAAAATCGCACCGGGGGCAATTTCGTCATTTTTCGCGACGGTGTCGGAACAGGCTAAAATTTGACAGGTTGATCGGAAACAAAAATCGCGCCGGTGGCAGATTCGACATGTTTCGCGAAGGTGCCGGAATGGACTAAAATTTGACTGGTTGATCTGAAACGAAAAACCGCGCTGGGGGCAATTTCGTCATTTTTCGCGATTGTGTCGGATAAATTTTGATAGGTTGATCGGAAACAAAAACCGCGCCGGGGGCAATTTCGTCATTTTTCGCGACTGTTTCGGAACGGGCTCAAATTTGACAGGTTGATCGGGAACGAAAACCGCGCCGGGGGTAATTTCGTCATTTTTCGCAACTGTATCGTAATTGGCTCAAATTTGATAGGTTGATCGAAAACAAAAATCGCGCCGGGGCAATTTCGACATTTTTTGCGACGGTGTCGGAATGGGCAAAAATTTGACTAGTTGATCAGAAAAAAATCGCTTCGGGGGCAATTTCGGCAGTTTTCTCGACTTTGTTGGAATGGGTTGAAATTTGACAGGTTGATCGGAAATAAAAATCGTGCTGGGGGCAATTTCGTCATTTTTCTAGACTTTGTCGGAATTGGCGAAAATTTAACTGGATGATCGGAAACAAAAACCCAACCAGGGGCAATTTCGTCATTTTTCGCGACTGTGTCGGAATGGGATAAAATTTGACTGGTTGAACGGAACGAAAAATCGCGCCGGGGTTAATTTCGTCATTTTTTGCTACTGTGTCGGAATGGGCTCAAATTTGACAGGTTGATCGTGAACAAAAACCGCGCCGGGGGTAATTTCGTCATTTTTCGTAACTGTGTCGTAATTGGCTTAAATTTGACAGGTTGATCGGAAACAAAAAATCGTACCGGGGGCAATTTCGTCATTTTTCGCGACGGTGTCGGCATGGGCTAAAATTTGACAGATTTATCGGAAACAAAAATCGCGCCGGGGGTAATTTCGTCATTTTTCGTAACTGTGTCGTAATTGGCTTAAATTTGACAGGTTGATCGGAAACAAAAATCGCGTCGGGGGCAGTTTCGTTATTTTTCTCGACTGTGTCGGAATGGGCTGAAATTTCGCAGGTTAATCGGAACTAAAAATCACGCCGGGGGCAATTTTGTCATTTTTCTAGACTGTGTCGGAATGGGCTAAAATTTGACAGGTTGATTGGAAACAAAAATCGCGCCGGGCGCGATTTCGTCATTTTTTTCGACTGTGCCGGAATGGCTCAAATTTGACAGGTTGATCGGAAACAAAAAATCGTACCGGGGGCAATTTCGTCATTTTTCGCGACGGCGTCGGAACGGCCTAAAATTTGATAGGTTTATTGGAAACAAAAATCGCGTCGGTCGCAAATTCGACATGTTTCGCGAAGGTGTCGGAATGGGCTAAAATTTGACTGATTGATCAGAAAAAAATCGCTCCAGGGGCAATTTCGTCATCGTTCGCGACTGTGTCGGAATAGGCTAAGATTTGACAGGTTGATCGGAAACAATAAACCGCGCCGGGGGCAATTTCCTCATGTTTCGCGACTGTGTCGGAATGGTCTAAAATTTGACTGGTTGATTCGAAACAAAAATCGAGCCGGGGGCAATTTCGGCATTTTTCGCGACAGTGTCGGAATCGACTAAAATTTGACTGGTTGATCGGAAACAAAAATCGCGTCGGGGGCAGTTTCGTTATTTTTCTCGACTGTGTCGGAATGGGCTGAAATTTCGCAGGTTAATCGGAACTAAAAATCACGCCGGGGGCAATTTTGTCATTTTTCTTGACTGTGTCGGAATGGGCTAGAATTTGACTGGTTGATTGGAAACAAAAATCGCGCCGGGCATAATTTCGTCATTTTTTTCGACTGTGCCGGAATGGGCTCAAATTTGACAGGTTGATCGGAAACAAAAAATCGCACTGGGGGCAATTTCGTCATTTTTCGCGACGGCGTCAGAACGGGCTAAAATTTGACAGGTTGATCGGAAACAAAAATCGCGCCGGTGGCAAATTCGACATGTTTCGCGATGGTGTCGGAATGGGCTAAAATTTGGCTGGTTGATCGGAAAAAAAATCGCTCCAGGGGGAATTTCGTCATCTTTCGTGACTGTGTCGGAATGGGCTAAGATTTGACAGGTTGATCGGAAACAAAAAATCGCGCCGGGGGCAATTTCGTCTTGTTTCGCGACTGTGTCGAAATGAGCTAAAATTTGACTGGTTGATCCGAAACAAAAATCGAGCCGGGGGCAATTTCGGCATTTTTCGCGACTGTGTCGGAATGGGCTCAAATTTGACAGGTTGATCGGGAACAAAAATCGCGCCGGTTGAATTTCGTCATTTTTCGCAACTGTGTCGGAGTTGGCCAAAATTTAACAGGTTGATCAAAAACAAAAATCTCGCCGTGGGCAATTTCATCATTTTTCGCGACGGTGTCGGAATCGGCTAAAATTTGACTGGTTGATCGGAAACAAAAATCGCGCCGGGGGCAATTTCGTCATTTTTCGCGACTGCGTCAGAATCGGCTGAAATTTGACTGGTTGATCGGAAACAAAAACCGCGCCGGGGGCAATTTCGTCATTTTTCTTGACTGTGTCGGAATGGGCTGAAATTTGGCTGGTTGATTGGAAATAAAAATCGTGCCAGGGCCAATTTTGTCATTTTTCTCGACTGTGTCGGAATGGGCAAAAATTTGACAGGTTGGTCGGAAACAAAAATCGCGCCGGGGGCAATTTCCTCATGTTTCGCGACTGTGTCGGAATGGGCTAAAATTTGACTGGTTGATCCGAAACAAAAATCGAGCCGGGGGCAATTTCGGCATTTTTAGCGACAGTGTCGGAATCGACTAAAATTTGACTGGTTGATCGGAAACAAAAATCGCGTCGTGGGCAGTTTCGTTATTTTTCTCGACTGTGTCGGAATGAGCTGAAATTTCACAGGTTAATCGGAACTAAAAATCAGGCCGGGGGCAATTTTGTCATTTTTCTTGACTGTGTCGGAATGGGCTAGAATTTGACTGGTTGATTGGAAACAAAAATCGCGCCGGGCATAATTTTGTCATTTTTTTCGACTGTGCCGGAATGGGCTCAAATTTGACAGGTTGATCGGAAACAAAAAATCGCACTGGGGGCAATTTCGTCATTTTTCGCGACGGCGTCGGAACGGGCTAAAATTTGACAGGTTGATCGGAAACAAAAATCGCGCCGGTGGCAAATTCGACATGTTTCGCAATGGTGTCGGAATGGGCTAAAATTTGGCTGGTTGATCGGAAAAAAAATCGCTCCGGGGGGAATTTCGTCATCTTTCTTGACTGTGTCGGAATGGGCTAAGATTTGACAGGTTGATCGGAAACAAAAAACCGCGCCGGGGGCAATTTAGTCATGTTTCGCGACTGTGTCGAAATGGGCTAAAATTTGACCGGTTGATCCGAAACAAAAATCGAGCCGGGGGCAATTTCGGCATTTTTCGCGACTGTGTCGGAATGGGCTCAAATTTGACAGGTTGATCGGGAAGAAAAATCGCGCCGGTTGAATTTCGCCATTTTTCGCAACTGTGTCGGAGTTAGCTAAAATTTAACAGATTGATCAAAAACAAAAATCGCGCCGTGGGCAATTTCATCATTTTTCGCGACGGTGTCGGAATCGGCTAAAATTTGACTGGTTGATCGGAAACAAAAACCGCGCCGGGGGCAATTTCGTCATTTTTCGCGACTGTGTCAGAATCGGCTGAAATTTGACTGGTTGATCGGAAACAAAAACCGCGCCGGGGGCAATTTCGTCATTTTTCTCGACTGTGTCGGAATGGGCTGAAATTTGGCTGGTTGATTGGAAATAAAAATCGTGCCAGGGGCAATTTTGTCATTTTTCTCGACTGTGTCGGAATGGGCAAAAATTTGACAGGTTGGTCGGAAACAAAAACCGCGCCGGGGGCAACTTCGTCATTTTTCGCGACTGTGTCGGAACTGGCTAAAATTTGACAGGTTGATCGAAAACGAAAAACCGCACTGGGGGCCATTTCGTCATTTTTCGCCACTGTGTCGGAATGGGCTAAAATTTGACTGGTTGATCGGAAACGAAAACCCCACCAGGGACAATTTCGTCATTTTTCGCAACTGTGACGGAATGGGCTAAAATTTGACTGGTTGATTGGAAACAAAAATCGCGCCGGGGTTAATTTCGTCATTTTTTGCTACTACGTCGGAATGGGCTCAAATTTGCCAGGTTGATCGTGAACAAAAATCGCGCCGGGGGCAATTTTGTCGTTTTTTGTAACTGTGTCGTAATTGGCTTAAATTTGATAGGTTGATCGGAAACAAAAATCGCGCCGGGGGCAGTTTCGTCATTTTTCGCGACGGTGTCGGAATCGGCTAAAATTTGACTGGTTGATCGGAAACAAAAATCACGCCGGGGGCAGTTTCGTCATTTTTCTCGACCGTGTAGGAATGGGCTGAAATTTGGCAGGTTGATCGGAAATAAAAATCGCGCCGGGGGGCAATTTTGTCATTTTTCTCGACTGTGTCGGAATAGGCTAAAATATGACTGGTTGATCGGAAATAAAAATCGCGCCGGGGGCAGTTTCGTCATTTTTTGCGACTCTGTCGGAATGGGCTCAAATTTGACAGGTTGATCGGAAACAAAAAATCGCACCGGGGGCAATTTCGTCATTTTTCGCGACGGCATTGGAACGGGCTAAAATTTGACCGGTTGATCGGAAGCAAAAATCGCGCCGGTGGCAAATTCTACATGTTTCGCGAAGGTGTCGGAATGGGCTAAAATTTGACTGGTTGATCGGAACAAAAATCGCTCCAGGGGCAATTTCGTCATCTTTCGCGACTGTGTCGGAATGGGCTAAAATTTGACAGGTTGATAGGAAACAAAAAATCGCCCCGGGGGCAATTTCGTCATGTTTCGCGACTGTGTCGGAATGGGCTAAAATTTGACTGGTTGATCGGAAACAAAAATCGAGCCGGGGGCAATTTTGTCATTTTTCGCGACTGTGTCGGAATGGGCTCAAATTTGACAGGTTGATCTGGAACAAAAATCGCGCCGGGTGAATTTCACCATTTTTCGCAACTGTGTCGGAATTGGCTAAAATTTAACAGGTTGATCGAAAACAAAAATCGCGCCGGGGGCAATTTCATCATTTTTCGCGACGGTGTCGGAATCGGCTAAAATTTGACTGGTTGATCGGAAACAAAAATCGAGCCGGGGGAAATTTCGTCATTTTTCGCGACTGTGTCGAAATGGGCTAAAATTTGATAGGTTGGTCGGAAACAAAAACCGCGACAGGGGCAATTTTGTCATTTTTCGCGACGGTGTCGAAATCGGTTAAAATTTGACAGGTTGATCGGAAACAAAAACCGCGCCAAGGGCAATTTCGTCATTTTTCGCGACTGTGTCAGAATGGGCAAAAACTTGACAGGTTGCTCGGAAAAAAAATCGCGCCGGGGGCAATTTCGTCATTTTTTGCGACTGTGTCAGAATGGGCTCAAATTTGACCGGTTGATCGGAAACAAAAAATCGCACTGGGGCCCCCTCGTCATTTTTCGCGACTGCATCCGAACGGGCTAAAATTTGACAGGTTGATCGGAAACAAAAATCGCGCCGGTGGCAAATTCGACATGTTTCGCGAAGGTGTCGGAATGGGCTAAAATTTGACTGGTTGATCGGAAAAAAATACTCCAGGGGCAATTTCGTCATCTTTCGTGACTGTGTCGGAATGGGCTCAAATTTGACAGGTTGATCGGAAACAAAAAATCGCGCCGGGGGCAATTTCGTCATGTTTCGCGACTGTGTCGGAATGGGCTAAAATTTGACTGGTTGATCGGAAAAAAAATCGAGCCAGGGGCAATTTCGGCATTTTTCGCGACTGTGTTTGAATGGGCTAAAATTTGACAGGTTGATCGGGAACAAAAATCGCGCCGGGTGAATTTCGCCATTTTTCGCAACTGTGTCGGAGTTGGCCAAAATTTGATATGTCGATTGGAAATAAAAATCGTGCCAAGGGCAATTTCGTCATTTTTCGCGACTGTGTCGGAATGGGCTCAAATTTGACAGGTTGATCAGGAGCAAAAATCGCGCCGGTGGCAATTTCGTCATTTTTCTCGACTGTGTCAGAATGGGCTCCAGTTTGAATGGTTGATCGAAAACAAAAACCGCGCGGGGGTCAATTTCGCCATTTTTCGCGACTGTGTCGGAAAGGGCTCAAATTTGACTGGTTGATCGGAAACAAAAATCGCGTCGAGGGTAGTTTCGTTATTTTTCTCGACTGTGACGGAATGGGCTAAAATTTCGCAGGTTAATCGGAACTAAAAATCACGCCGAGGGCAATTTTGTCATTTTTCTTGACTGTGTCGGAATGGGCTAAAATTTGACTGGTTGATTGGAAACAAAAATCGCGCCGGGCACAATTTCGTCATTTTTTTCGACTGTGCCGGAATGGGCTCAAATTTGACAGGTTGATCGGAAACAAAAAATCGCACCGGGGACAATTTTGTAATTTTTCGCGACTTTGTCGGAATCGGCTAAAATTTGACTGGTTGATCGGAAACAAAAATCGCGCCGGGGGCAATTTTGTCATTTTTCTCGACTGTGTCGGAATGGGCTGAAATTTGGCTGGTTGATCGGAAATAAAAATCTCGCCGGGGGTAATTTTGTCATTTTTCTCGACTGTGTCGGAATGGGCTAAAATTTGACTGGTTGATCGGAAACAAAAATCGCACCGACTGAATTTCGCCATTTTTCACAACTGTGTCGGAATTGGCTAAAATTTGACAGGTTGATCGGAAACAAAAAATCGCCCGGGGGCGATTTCGTCATTTTTCGCGACTGTGTCGGAATGAGCTAAAATTTGACAGGTTGATTAGAAACAAAAATTGCGCCAGGGGCAATTTCGGCATTTTTTGCGACGGTGTCGGAATGGGCTAAAATTTGACTGGTTGATCGGAAAAAAAACCGCGCCGTGGGCAATTTCGTCAGTTTTCTCGACTGTGCTGGGATGGGCTGAAATTTGGCAGGTTGATCGGAAATAAAAATCGCGACGAAGGCAATTTCGACATTTTTCTCGACTGTGTCGGAATGGGCTAAAATTTGACTGGTTGATCGGAAACAAAAAATCGCGGCGCGGGCAATTTCGTCATTTTTCGCGACTGTGTACGAATGGGCAAAAATTTGACAGGATGATCGGAAACAAAAATCGCGTCGGGGGCAATTTCGTCATTTTTTGCATCTGTGTCGGAATGGGCTCAAATTTGACTGGTTGATCGGAAACAAAAATCGCGCCGGGGGCAATTTCGTCATTTTTCGCAGCTGTGTCGAAATTGGCTAAAATTTGACAGGTTGATCGAAAACAAAAATCGCGCCGTGGGCAATTTCTTCATTTTTCGCGACGGTGTCGGAATCGGCAAAAATTTGACTGGTTGATCAGAAAAAAATCGCGCCAGGGGCAATTTCGTCATTTTTCGCGACTGTGTCGGAATGGGCAAAAATTTGACAGGTTGATCGGAAACAAAAAATCGCCCGGGGGCAATTTCATCATTTTTCGCGACTGTGTCGGAATGAGCTAAAATTTGACAGGTTGATTAGAAACAAAAATCGCGCCAGGGGCAATTTCGGAATTTTTCGCGACGGTGTCGGAATGGGCTAAAATTTGACTGGTTGATCGGAAAAAAAACCGCGCCGGGGGCAATTTCGTCAGTTTTCTCGACTGTGCTGGGATGGGCTGAAATTTGGCAGGTTGATCGGAAATAAAAATCGCGACGAAGGCAATTTCGACATTTTTCTCGACTGTGTCGGAATGGGCTAAAATTTGACTGGTTGGTCGGAAACAAAAAACCGCGGCGCGGGCAATTTCGTCATTTTTCGCGACTGTGTACGAATGGGCAAAAATATGACAGGATGATCGGAAACAAAAATCGCGTCGGGGGCAATTTCGTCATTTTTCGCAGCTGTGTCGAAATTGGCTAAAATTTGACAGGTTGATCGGAAGCAAAAATCGCGCCCGGGGCAATTTTGTAATTTTTCGCGACTGTGTCGGAATCGGCTAAAATTTGACTGGTTGATCGGAAACAAAAATCACGTCGGGGGCAGTTTCGTTATTTTTCTCGACTGTGTCGGAATGGGCTTCAATTTCGCAGGTTAATCGGAACTAAAAATCACGCCGGGGGCAATTTTGTCATTTTTTTGACTGTGTCGGAATGGGCTAAAATTTGACTGGTTGATTGGAAACAAAAATCACACCGGGCACAATTTCGTCATTTTTTTCGACTGTGCCGGAATGGGCTCAAATTTGACAGGTTGATCGGAAACAAAAAATCGCACCGGGGGCAATTTCGTCATTTTTCGCGACGGCGTCGGAACGGGCTAAAATTTGACAGGTTGATCGGAAACAAAAATCGCGCCGGTGGCAAATTCGACATGTTTCGCGAAGGTGTCAGAATGGGCTAAAATTTGACTGGTTGATCGGAAACGAAAAACCACGCTGGGGGCAATTTCGTCATTTTTCGCGACTGTGTCGGATAAATTTTGATAGGTTGATCGGAAACAAAAATCGCGCCGGGGGCAATTTCGTCATTTTTCGCGACTGTGTCGGAACGGGCTCAAATTTGACCGGTTGATCGGGAACGAAAATCGCGTCGGGGGTAATTTCGTAATTTTTCGCAACTGTATCGGAATTGGCTAAAATTTGACAGGTTGATCGAAAACAAAAATCGCGCCGGGGGCAATTTCGACATTTTTTGCGACGGTGTCGGAATGGGCTAAAATTTGACTGGTTGATCAGAAAAAAATCGCGTCTGGGGCAATTTCGTCAATTTCTCGACTGTGTTGGAATGGGCTGAAATTTGACAGGTTGATCGGAAATAAAAATCGTGCCAGGGGCAATTTCGTCATTTTTCTAGATTTTGTCGGAATTGGCGAAAACTTGACTGGATGATCGGAAACAAAAACCCAACCAGGGTCAATTTCATTATTTTTCGCGACTGTGTCGGAATGGGCTAAAATTTGACTGGTTGAATGGAAACAAAAATCGCGCAAGGGTTAATTTCGTCATTTTTTGCTACTGTGTCGGAATGGGCTCAAATTTGACTGTTGATCGTGAACAAAAACCGCGCCGGGGGTAATTTCGTCATTTTTCGTAACTGTGTTGTAATTGGCTTAAATTTGACAGGTTGATCGGAAACAAAAATCTCGCTGGGGGCAATTTCGTCATTTTTCGCGACGGTGTTGGAATCGGCTAAAATTTGACTGGTTGATCGGATACAAAAATCGCGTCGGGGGCAGGTCCGTTATTTTTCTCGACTGTGTCGGAATGGGCTGAAATTTCGCAGGTTAATCGGAACTAAAAATCACGCCGGGGGCAATTTTGTCATTTTTCTTAACTGTGTCGGAATGGGCTAAAATTTGACTGGTTGATTGGAAACAAAAATCGCGCCAGGCGCAATTTCGTCATTTTTATTGACTTGGCCGGAATGGGCTGAAATTTGACAGGTTGATTGGAAACAAAAAATCGCACCGGGGGTAATTTCGTCATTTTTCGCGACGGCGTCGGAACGGGCTAAAATTTGATAGGTTGATCGGAAACAAAAATCGCGCGGTGGCAAATTCGACATGTTTCGCGAAGGTATCGGAATGGGCTAAAATTTGACTGGTTGATCGGAAAAAAAATCGCTCCAGGGGCAATTTCGTCATCTTTCGCGATTGCGTTGTAATGGGCTAAAATTTGACAGGTTGATTGGAAACCAAAAATCGTGCCGGGGGCAATTTCGTCATGTTTCGCGACTGTGTCGGAATGGGCTAAAATTTGACTGGTTGATCGGAAACAAAAATCGAGCCGGGGGAAATTTCGTCATTTTTCGCGACTGTGTCGAAATGGGCTGAAATTTCGCAGGTTAATCGGAACTAAAAATCACGCCGGGGGCAATTTTGTCATTTTTCTTGACTGTGTCGGAATGGGCTAAAATTTGACTGGTTGATTGGAAACAAAAATCGCGCCGGGCGCAATTTCGTCATTTTTTTCGACTGTGTCGGAATGGGCTCAAATTTGACAGGTTGATCGGAGACAAAAAATCGCACCGGGGGCAATTTCGTCATTTTTCGCGACGGCGTTGGAACGGGCTAAAATTTGACAGGTTGAGCGGAAACAAAAATCGCGCCGGTGGCAACTTCGACATGTTTCGCGAAGGTGTCGGAATGGGCTAAAATTTTACTGGTTGATCGGAAAAAAAATCGCTCTAGGGGCAATTTCGTCATGTTTCGCGACTGTGTCGGAATGGGCTAAAATTTGGCTGGTTGATCCGAAACAAAAATCTAGCCGGGGGCAATTTCGGCATTTTTCGCGACTGTGTCGGAATGGGCTCAAATTTGACAGGTTGATCGGGAACAAAAACCGCACCGGTTGAATTTCGCCATTTTTCGCAACTGTGTCGGAGTTGGGCAAAATTTAACAGGTTGATCAAAAACAAAAATCGCGCCGGGGGCAATTTCATCATTTTTCGCGACGGTTTCGGAATCGGCTAAAATTGACTGGTTGATTGGAAACAAAAATCTCGCCGGGGGCAATTTCGTCATTTTTCGCGATTGTGTCAGAATCGGCTGAAATTTAACTGGTTGATCGGAAACAAAAATCGCGCCGGGGGCAATTTCGCCATTTTTCTCGACTGTGTCGGAATGGGCTGAAATTTGACTGGTTGATCGGAAATAAAAATCGTGCCAGGGACAATTTTGTCATTTTTCTCGACTGTGTCGGAATGGGCAAAATTTTGACAGGTTGGTCGGAATCAAAAACCGCGCCGGGGGCAATTTCGTCATTTTTCGCGACTGCGTCGGAATTGGCTAAAATTTGACAGGTTGATCGAAAATGAAAAACCGCGCTGGGGCCATTTCGTCATTTTTTGCGACTGCGTCGGATAAATTTTGATAGGTTGATCGGAAACAAAAACCGCGCCGGGGGCAATTTCGTCATTTTTCGTAAATGTATCGAAATTGGCTAAAATTTGACAGGTTGATCGAAAACAAAAAACCGCGCCGGGGGCAATTTCGTCATTTTCCGCGACGGCGTCGGAACGGGCTGAAATTTGACTGGTTGATCGGAAACAAAAATCGCGCCGGTGGTAAATTCAACATGTTTCGCGACTGTGTCGGAATGGGCTCAAATTTGACAGGTTGATCGGGAACAAAAATCGCGCCGGGTGAATTTCGCCATTTTTCGCAACTGTGTCGGAATTGGCTAAAATTTAACAGGTTGATCGACAAAAATCGCGCCGGGGGCGATTTCATCATTTTTCGTGACGGTGTCGGAATCGGCTAAAATTTGACTGGTTGATCGGAAACAAAAATCGCGCCGGGGGCAATTTCGTCATTTTTCGCGACTGTGTCGGAATGGGCTAAAATTTGATAGGTTGATCGGAAACAAAAACCGCGTCGAGGGCAATTTCGTCATTTTTCGCAATAGTGTCGGAATCGGCTAAAATTTGACAGGTTGATCGGAAACAAAAACCGCGCCAAGGGCAATTTCATCATTTTTCGCGACTGCGTCGAAATGGGCAAAAACTTGACAGGTTGATCGGAAACAAAAAACAGCACCGTGGGCAATTTCGTTATTTTTCGCGACTGTGTCGGAATGGGCTAAAATTTGACAGGTTGATCGGAAACAAAAATTGCGCCGGGGGCAATTTAGACATTTTTCGCGACTGTGTCGGAATGGGCTAAAATTTGACAGGTTGATCGGAAACAAAAATTGCGCCGGGGGCAATTTAGACATTTTTCGCGACGGTGTCGGAATGGGCTAAAATTTGACTGGTTGACCGGAAAAAAAAATCCCGCCGGGGGGCAATTTCTTCAGTTTTCTCGACTGTGCTGGAATGGGCTGAAATTTGGCAGGTTGATCGGAAATAAAAATCGTGCCGCAGGCAATTTCGACATTTTTCTCGACTGTGTCGGAATGGGCTGAAATTTGGCAGGTTAATCGGAACTAAAAATCGCGCCGGGGGTAATTTTGTCATTTTTCTCGACTGTGTCGGAATGGGCTAAAATTTGACTGGTTGATCGGAAACAAAAATCGCGCCGGGGGCAATTTCGTCATTTTTTGCGACTGTGTCAGAATGGGCTCAAATTTGATCGATTGATAGGAAACAAAAAATCGCACCGGGGCCCCCTCGTCATTTTTCGCAACGGCATCGGAACGGGCTAAAATTTGACAGGTTGATCGGAAATAAAAATCGCGCCGGTGGCAAATTCGACATGTTTCGCGAAGGTGTCGGAATGGGCTAAAATTTGACTGGTTGATCGGAAACAAA